>NW_011365989.1:21069-24776 GCF_000735185.1 Notothenia coriiceps | reverse complement strand
CACACACACACACACACACACACACACACACACACACACACACACACACAGTTACCACTTATGTAATACATACTTGGTGTTGTGCAGATTAACTTTTTTCGCAGTACTGTTAACATTGTATATATATTGGACATTTAAAAAATTAGTTTTGATACTTTATGCATAATATATGTCAGTTTCTCTGTTACACTATTGAGCATGCACCTGCAATACATAAACTGTAAATAAAAGTGAAACTGGTAGCTACTGCCCCTCAACTTCTATTCAATACATTGACGATCATCAAAAAAAGGTTCAACTGCATACATTTTTTTATTCCTACAATCTAAGTAGTATTGAACGTAGCACCGGAAAGTTCATACACATACTGTACACAGTTCACACACAGTTCATACCCAACACAAAAGCTATTCAAAACGATTTGTTCATTAAAACACATCACTACCACTATAGCTATTGTAGGAGCAAATTGGCCATATGGGATGATATGATCACAGTCAACTCATAATAACTGTGTATCACAGTTTACCAGTGTGATGGAAACTTCTGGAGCAATGGAGTAGACGAAACTCAGAGAGACACAGGAAGAGCTGGAGCTTGATGGCAAACACTGAGGGTTCATGATGGAGTTAACGGCCGGAGAACTAACAGGACATGAGCTGTCGCCACGAGGTGACTCAGTGGTTGCCAAACCAATTCTGAAGATCTTTACCCCAGACCCATGTATTTAGCTGGTTCAGAGAGAATAATCTACATTGTGCATAACAAGATAAAACAGGCAAAGCACTATAACACCTCTATCAGCTGACACCAACAGGCAGCAATAGGGAGACAGAACAGAGAGCACAGCAGGCCAAGGATAGAGGCCTGTGCTCAGTGAGGGCTGTACAAACTGATAAACTGGGTCAAAGTTATGGGCCTAGGAAAATATTTCCCCAACAACCAGAGGTGGAAGAAGTACTCATATATTGTACTTTAGTAAAAGTAGAAATACATCAGTCTAGAATACAATGTTACAAGTAAAATACCTGCAATCAAAATGTTACTGAAGTCCCTATAGCAGCAAAGTACCAATCATTATGCAGTTTATTGTTTATAATTTGATCCATCAAAGTGTTATCAAAGCTGGTGAAGGTGCAGCTCATTTGAATTACTTACTGTATACTGCAGGGTAGCTTTTAAATTTACTCCAGGTGTAAATAATAAAGTATTATTTAAGTGTTGATTATATTTCACACTACTAATCCAAATCTGCAAAGTAACTAAATGTATATGGAGTAAAAAAATGTAAAAGTACACGTTTTAACTCGATGTGTAGTAGAAGTACAAAGTAGCAAAACGTTGAACTACTCAAGTAAAATACAAGTCCCTCAAAGTTGTACTTGTAGCCTAGAGTACTTAAGTAAATCTACTAAATTACTCTAAACCCCTGCAGTTTACCACATTAAAGTGGTGTAGAAACAAGAATTTAAATAGCAAGACTAAACAGAATTTACAGGCTAATCTAACCTTATTCCCTTTGGGCTTGCATGAATGAGTCTCACACGGTTTCCGGAGGAGAGCGTTTTGATTGAGCAGGTCTCCGTGGAAAGCCTTCATGTGGCAGCTGATGAAGGGGTGCAGTCCGTTCTTCAGGATGACCAGACACTGGCCTGCTTTCACCCAGTTTTTGTACCCTCTGTCGTTGAGACGGGCCGAGAGTTCCTCATGAACCATGACGGCCTTACTTCCCGAAGTTCCCGATATCAAAACATAACAAGAGGGCAAGTTCAGGCTCACTCCCCATGTTTAGCTCCACCCTCTCCGTGCTGGTACATAGCGGCCACAAGATGGCGCCCTCTGCTTTGGAAACACGACGCTGTTATGCTTATATTTGTCCAGGTGTGATGTCAGGACTTGTTCGAAAAGCAGAGCTCCCACCCAAAAAAAGTACCTCCTATAAGGGTGCCCACTTTTTGAGCATTGACACCGGTGTTGAACCTCTTTAAAGACATTAACTTAAATGTACTATGAATACTTTTTTTTCTGGGACCAATGCAAAGAAAAGTAGGCCATGGCTCCTGGAATTCTAAACCAGGTCCATTTAAAAGATTCCAACATGATAGAGGCTTTCAGTTTCTGCAAACATAAAAGCTAGGTGGCTTAAATGACAAGACACGTTCACGGCATGTTCAGTTCAGATGCTTTTATTTTGATATTTTTTCTTTCTGTAACTATCCGTCATGAGTCCAGCAGTGTTATGAAATGCTCATCCTTGGAGAAATCTTTACTTATTTAGTCTCTTCCAACTCCTCAGTTAAATATCTTCAGCTGCTAAATGCTCCATGTTTAGCTAGTCTCTGACTGTTCTGAGAGCATTGAGAGTGATCCTAAACCACAAAAGTATGTGGAGGATAACCAAACATTGAGCTAAAAGATACCATGCTTTGTAGAGCTATAGGAAAGACAGCTTTGGTTAATAATTTCCTACGAACTATACTAGTCCTATCCTATATGTCATTTGGCTTATGGCTCTAGTGCAGCTGCGCTAAATAAATAATAAAGCATTTGGTCACTGAGTTAAAGTGTGTGTCTTATGCATGAGTTTATTACTGCTTAGGCTTGAAACAGGAGGTTAGTCTAGCTTCTATCTCAGTTGATACAAGAAATCTGTCAGAATATCCAGCTCGGGGACATCAGTGCATGCAGCTGCTGGCCCGGCTCTTCTGGGTTTTTCCATCCTCCTCCTCGCAGCAGAGGTAGCAGCTTGGTGATGCCAACTTCCATAAGGGGTTTGATTCACAGCAGCACAGTGTTTGACACCCGGAAATCTATCCAACAGTTTTTGAAGAAGTTTGGTAATCCAACTGACCAACAGCGAAATAATACCAAATGGAGCTCCGCTGTTAACACGACTGAAAAGTAATAGCTTTTCATTGCTCTCCTCACCAAGTAAGTAGTCCTGTCTCCTGTCAGCTTATTTGTTATACTTTTACATATCTTCACTTAATGATGTTGTATTTGTATGGCCCGTCTGTTTTTTGTACATTTTGAACAGTAATAACAGGTTGGTATTATCTTAAAACATCTGGGTGTAAGCTACTCCTGTTCCAGCTGATTTCATACATCTTCCAGAATGGAGAGACAGCCAGCGCATTTCGTGGCATCTGCGGGCAGTGGCAAGTACTTCCGGCATCTGCCACGGAGGCCGCTACTCCGTGGTATCTGTGGCAAGTATATGCCACAGATGTGGTATCTGTGGCAAGTATATGCCACAGATGCCAAAACTTGCCGTGGCAAGTATATGCCACAACCATGCCACAACTTGCCGTGGCAAGTATATGCCACAACTTATATATGCCACAACTTGCCGTGGCAAGTAGTATATGCCACAACTCGCCGTGGCAAGTAAATGCCACAAGTTAAGAGTTAAGAGAAGGTTTACGGTAGCTGCCACTTGCCTTCCGTGGCAANAAGTAAGTAGTCCTGTCTCCTGTCAGCTTATTTTTTATACTTTTACATATCTTCACTTAATGATGTTGTATTTGTATGGCCCGTCTGTTTTTTGTACATTTTGAACAGTAATAACAGGTTGGTATTATCTTAAAACATCTGGGTGTAAGCTACTCCTGTTCCAGCTGATTTCATACATCTTCCAGAATGAGTGTGGATAACCCCAAAACTGTTAGCTGTAAAATAGCATATGAATGTGTATACTGTATACTTGC
>NW_011365989.1:1926-21024 GCF_000735185.1 Notothenia coriiceps | reverse complement strand
CCTCCACCCTTTATCCGATTGAACATATGAGTTCATCGAGATGACATGAACACTAAATCTTTATCGGATGAACACGAAATCAAAACTCATACATTCTACCCATATGCATCATCCCGAATGGGGTGATGTTAAGTCTCCATTTAACACATTAACATCCCGGATGAGTGGATGTAAATAAATTATGCGATGGAAATCAATGAATGATGTCGACCGACGACAAGACCACGGTTTTGTGTCAAAAACTCCTCGCTGTTCCTATTCCTATGGTTCGCCGTTTCGGATGTTCGTGACTTTTCGACCGTTCCCCCTCTGCCTACTTCCGTACTGAGTCGCAAGACAGTTCTTGAGCTTGTTATATTTAACAAGGCGGGTCAAAGTTTTGCGTTATTTTCCACCTTATTTTTTCGTACGTAACACAGAACTAAAAATTATATGACAGGTACTAACAGAATTGCCTTATTGTACCAAACAAATCTAAGTGACCTATAGTTATTAGATTATTCTTATTAGACTTCGTAAAGTTATTTTTACAAGTTTGGTCTTTAATTTTATAATTTGTTGGTTTGTCTCATGTTACTGTAATTAGACAAATAATTGTTGCTGCTTACTTATGTTTAATTTCATGTATACGCGACCCTAAATTTTATCATGTGGTAGATATGTACACAATTTTAGTTTATATTGACAGGAAACGGAGTAACATATTTTCATATTTAGAATCGTAGAGTGATCCGTCACGTTGACGTTAGTCAATGTCAACGGGATTCAGACCATCGGTTCAGATTATTGTGGTAGACATGTGCAACGACACAGTTATGTCTATAAATAAAAAGATTAATAACAGAATGATCTTGTTATGTGGACCAATAGCAGTTCGTCACCTTTGAGGGGAGGTTCTTCGCGTGTTAACGAGTGAATGGTTATAAAGAAAAAATAATGTTATAATCGGATACAAATCGCGATGATAGTTATCTATACGTGCAAACAAATAAAATCGTTTGGTGCATCGATAAGGTTCATTTTAACTTATATTTACTATTAAATAAATAGAAAACTTTTTATCTCTAGCCGTGTAGTCAGGACACATGTCTAGGTAGATCCGGCTATCCTTCCAGTACGGATTTGTCGCTGTAAAATGTGCTATTTATGCTCAACATTTATAGTCCGTAAACGTTGCCTTCCGCTCTCACCGTCGATGGCATTTTGAAGAGAATTGAGACCGTAGAACACTCGTTGAGGGCAAGTCGTACGCGTTTACGGTGCCGTTCAACACAGTAGGACCCAAAAACCCATACGCACCAACACGCGCGCTCGCACCGGGACTATGGAACGGTGCCGTTCAACACCGTAGAGACACCGTATACGACGCGTCTCCACGTGTCTCATCACCGGAGACCACCCTCTACGGGTGTTTACAGATATACGTGTACGGTGCCGCGTAACAAAAGATCATACTGATTTATTAATTGTAAACATGGAACTTTTAGTTACGTAAGTATAGTAAACTGTGCAACCACCAAACATCCATCCGATGTCGCTGAGACCGCAGATACACACTATCATTTTCATCTTCATCCGGTTAGGGTTTAACAACCCATTTATGAGACAATGTTCATTTTCAAAGTACGTAATTTTAGTTAGATCTTTATGTCAACTTACTAATAATATATCTTGAGTATTATCATAAAAATAGCACGTTTATTTATTTTAACAAACCACGTTCTCCAAGTAAAATCTATAGAACATATAATGTTTAATCTTTTTGAAAAATAGAGATCGGACCATCAGTAACAGATCATCAATCTTGTGTACAGATCAGCCCGATAAAGTCATGCCAAAACAGCGACATTTTACGCGATAAATACGGGTTTAAATATCAGCATTTGCCACGGAAGGCGAGTGGCAGCTACCGTAAACCTTCTCTTAACTTGTGGCATATACTTGCCACAGATACCACATCTGTGGCATATACTTGCCACAGATACCACGGAGTAGCGGCCTCTGTGGCAGATGCCGGAAGTACTTGCCACTGCCTGCAGATGCCACGAAATGAGCCAGGCCCTACTGCCAGAATGAGTGTGGATAACCCCAAAACTGTTAGCTGTAAAATAGCATATGAATGTGTATACTGTATACTTGCTGTATAAACCCAATTGTTTGCTTGATTCTCAATAATGAATTCTCAACTATCTTCCAACATGTAGCACTATCAAGACTTCAGAATTAGAATGTGTCCAATACCTGCAAAACTAAAGACATTTCCATCAAACTCAGTTGTATCTGCTGTTTAGTGCCAATCAGCTAATGTCAGCATGCTTTCACATTATATGAAAATGGTGAACATGGTAAAAACATGAGCAAAACATCGTGGAAAACATTGGCATTTTAGCATTGCCATTGTGGGCATGTTAGCTGAAATCACAGCTGTGCTTAAAGGTGGGGTAGGTAAGTTTGAGAAACCGGCTCGAGATACACTTTTTGTTATATTCCATGGAATGCTCTTAACATCCCGATAGCAATGAATATCTCAAGTGCTTTGACAAAAAATCATCTGTGGAAGCCGTAGTACTGTAAAAAGCACGACCAATCATTTTTGCCGGCCCGGCTAAAATAACTGGATGGCCTACCTGCCTGTCAGCCTTCCATCTGTGCACAAATTTATCTCGTGCCCTCATTGGTCATGTGTGCGTTCGTGTGTGTTGTGTGTTGGAGGAGGGGCTCTGTAAGGAAGTGGCAGATTTTTTCCGGTTGTGTATTTTCAAATTCTAGTGCACTCGAGCTGGTTTCTCCAAAATGACCTACCCCACCTTTAAGTACAGCATCACATAGCTGTTGGCATGTAGACTCTGAAAAGTGGACCTGCAATAGAGAGTGATAATTTGTCTGTATGTATGAACGCATATTGTGTCATTTTAATTTTTCTCATCAAACTTTCACAAGGGTTCTACGTATGTGATGCCTATATGGTTAAGGAATGCACTGTCTTCTTTCTTCTTTATGGCATTAGACCAACAACTGAGGAGGTCTGAAAAATCTCCATATTAGTATTTGCTTGCCTGTGCTAGCTCTTTTGAATAAATGCCTTGGCCCATTGCATTCTGGGATATGCTCTAGCCCCCATGACCCTGACTTGGAATAATGATGAAATGATAGAAGAAAAAAAGGTAAGTGGAGTACATCAATATTCTGAGGGGCTTTTTGTGACTGTAGTACAGGATAATAGGCCTGGAAATGCAGCTGAGGTAGGCAGAAACAGTCACAGGATCCCCAATTAAAACATATTACATTACAATTATGAAAATGAAAAGACGTTTGTGTTGTATCAATTAATTTCATCTTTACATGAAAATGTAATTAGTCTTTTAGGATCCAAAGAGAAAAACAAATATCCCTCTATCTTTGTAATTGGATCTCTATGGATTTGAGGATAGTTAAAGTAGATTAGAAGCCCTGGAGTATGTGTGTGGGTGTGTGACTGAATGTACAAGTGTGTGCATAAATGAGTCCTCAGTCAGTCGAGGGGACACAACAATATTAATGTGTGCATGTGCGCTCGCAGGTACGGGCATGTGCTAGCTTGTATATTAATACTTATATGCATTTGTGTGCATGTGTGTGTGTATGTGTGTGCTCACAATCCCAGCAGGGTGTTTTTTTAAGCAGAGGAGATCAAAGAGACATTAGTATTCTGAAATAAATCACATGCTCAGGCCTCACTGTGTGGGTCCCCAAACACATACACAGGAGACACACACTCTCTCTCTCTGTCTCATTCTCTCCGTCTCCTCCTTTCTCTTTCCCCTACCATCTCTCTCTTCAAAAGACACCACCAGCCTGCACAACCACCCCTTCCCTCCCCCTTTCCCCCCTCGGCCCCTAGCGGCCTTCAGAGCTATCTGCTTACTGGCTCTGAATCCTTTGTTATATCCTTTCAGTTTCTCATGTTCCAACTTGAGCCCCGTCTCCTCCCTCCGTCTGCAAATAAGCAGGAAAATGCTTTGTCAGAGAAAACTGTTGTTCATCACCGAAAAAGTCAGAAACGCAAAATAGGGTTTTTTGAGAAGTATATCTTCGAGGAGAGACCTCTCCATCTCTCCATCTTCCCCCATTTCTCTCCCCCATACTTCCCACATTTCTGTGAGCACTCTCTAAGACTTTTGACAATGTTACAACTCACTCGCAAATTCTAAAGTAATGAGAGCTGTTCTGCTGGGCAGCCAGCATAAACCGGACTGCTTTAAAAGATGGTCACAGCTTTTGCCAGCGGGAGAAAAAGGGGGAATGAAGGAAGTGAAGGAAAAGGAAAAGGAGAAAAATGATTGACATGGTACAACTGGGAGAGGAAGAAGCTCATTTTTAGCCACAGAATTAGAATGAGTTGAACATAAATGCCCCCTGTGGCTCTCTGACAGTTGCAATATCCATGAGATTCAGGGTTTGCTTTGTGCTTGTTATCTGTGTGTGTGTGTGTGTGTGTGTGTGTGTGTGTGTGTGTGTGTGTGTGTGTGTGTGTGTGTGTGTGTGTGTGTGTGTGTGTGTGTGTGTGTGTGTGTGTGTGTGTGATTGAAATGCATTTGGGCACGTGTGTGGGATGGTTAAGTTGAGGCCAATGTGAACATGCATGTACTTATTTATGTGTGCATGTAACTGTGCTTGTCTACTTGTGTGTGTGTGTCATTTTGATCACCACCCACATGAATATGCAGATCAGTTTTAGAGAGCGTATGTGCTCAGCATTAAAGCCCACTCTCCACTGCTGACCCAATTTCACACTGCAGTGTATATGTGTGTGTGTGTGTGCGTGCACTTGCTTATCAATGCATATTGCAAAGCTCAGAAAAATTGCGTGGTTAAGACGGAGGCGTGTGAGCAGTAGGTGTGTGTGTGTGAGTTTAGTGTTTATGAGGCGAAAAAACATATGCGATAAGTCTCATTCAACACATACACAGTTGGCTGTGAATAAAAAACATCACATTAATTCACGCTGACCACAGGCTTCTACAACCTGAACCGCATTCTCACTCAGTCTTCATTTTTCTCACAGTGGCGGAAGTGCTGCCCTCACTGTGACCTTAGACTTCTAAATGTAACATTCTTCATTTTATCAGCATGAAAGAAGGTAATGTTTAAAGAAGTAGTTAGACATTTTGGGAAATGACCACTTTCTTGCCGATCGGATGAAAAAATTGATGTTTCTTACAGAATTATCTGTAGGATAAGCTAGCCATCAGTCAGTTAGCTTAGCATTAAGACTGAAAACGGCGGGAAACAGCTTGCTTGGCTATCTTTAAAGGTAAATCAACCTATTAGCAACACAAAAGCTCATTAATAAACAAGATAAACCTTGTTTGTTTAATTAATACAAAATCAATAAAGAATAGGTTGTGGTTTTACCAGGATGTATGCACTTGACTATTTGCTAGCGAACAGATAAGGTCGGTAATTGTATGTAGGCTAGTAAAAAATTGAAAACAACTGTCACAAATTCTTAGCAGCATAATTAAAAGATTACAACAAATTAATTTTAAATAAACATTCATATAATGAGCTACATTTGAATGTAGTTCAAGAAAAACAAAAAATAAAATATAGATACACATTTTCTGTATAAAAACGAGAGATAAATTAATTTTCTAATTTATTTTACAGTGCAAGCTTTTAAAGCGTAGTATCGATCTTACTTCAAATTCCCAAAATGTCAAACTATTTGTCTAATCAAACATCGCAGGACGAGTGTTTTGACACGATACCATGCAGATTCAGGTTTATTGTGTGAATTTGACTCATGTATTATAACTTATCACCCTGACCAAACAACAACCCTGCCTTTCATCAGCAACTTCTGTGATTGTGTCCCTACACAAATGTATTTATCGTGGGCTAAATCTTTGTATCAAACTGTTGGCTGATGGTAAGTGATATGAAATGCAACAACTTGATAATCTTCCGAATTCAGCTGTTAATTCAGATACAACGGACATGATATCAACAGACTTCCATGTTGTCAACTCAGCAGTGCCAGTCAGCAGAATCCCGCCAGCAGTTTGTAAAGAAACCAGTAGATGGAGACGCTGAGAGGCACAGTGGCAGAGCTGAGGTAATGGCTCTGGTCTATTGTTCCCTGTTTCCATCCTCACCCTCCACACTCCACCCTCTCCTTCTGCCTTCCAGTGTAACTCCCCCCCCCCCTCATGGACTTCAATGGGAAGGAAGGAAGTAGAAAAATAAGGTGAATTAATTTGCCCTGCCATCCCATGCCTACATGTTGCAGCGTATATGCTTTTTAATTGCTTGTGCTAAATACATAACCTATTTTTGTATCCTTTACAAAAGCCTAAATGATGATCTGGGTAAAATATATGCAAATGCTAGCAGACCTCATAAAACATTAACATTACCTCATATGAGCATCACCTTGAAAACAAGTTGGACAAAAAGGACACAGTGGAACACAGGTTGGCCAGCGTATGGCTTAATAAGATCTGGCACCCTGTGCTGCAAACTCTGACAGACATTCCTCCGCATCTTTAACCCTCCACACAGAGCCTCGGCGCAGACTGAACTGAATCTGTGAAGTACATCAATGGGGGGATTATCGCAGGACCAAGATGCCAGTTATAGAGCAGCTCTGTGCTGCCTCAGTGAGGGGAGAAGATTGAGAAGCTTTCCTTTGATCTTGTGCTGGCGTATCTGAGAGGGCCCGCTGCTGATGATAATGATGCTGAGGCCCAATGCAGAGATCCAGGCTGGGGCCCGGCCCCGCTCTCGCACCAACTTCTATATACAGGCAAAATAAAAGGCTGGCCTGTGGAGGGTTGAACGGGACAAACGGATTTAGTCTGACGGATTGTGGTTTCAAATGTTTTTCTCTTCCTGGAGAGGAATGTTATTGATGCAACAGTGGTGGGGCCGAGTGAGTGAGTGAGTGAGCGAGTGAGTGAGCGAGTGTGTGTGTGTGTGTGTGTGTGTGTGTGTGTGTGTGTGTGTGTGTGTGTGTGTGTGTGTGTGTGTGTGTGTGTGTGTGTGTGTCACTAAGGCAGTTAGAGGAACCTCACAATCTTTCCTTCAGTGTATCTCTACATCTTATCTAAGTGAGCCCTGTTGCCACACACAGAGTCTCTAACGGTACACAGGAGTGTGATTCTTGACTTCTGCTGTCGTTTTACTGACCCCCTTTCTATTGCTTGTATGTGATTGTTTGCCAAATCTTGATGATTACGATAATAGGATGAGGGGTCAATAATCTCTTAATTAGTGCTAAATGGGAATTAGATTAGGCTTTTGTTAATTTGCAGAAACAGCTCTAGTTAACCAGATTAGGGCAGTGCGGATTAGGTCCGGGATGAGGACGGAGAGGGAAAGGTTAACACGTCAGTCTAAGGTCACAGCCACTCTTACCAGGAACACTTTATCTGATTGGCTGTCAGTCAGGTTTGGAGAAAGTTGTTAGAATGCCTTTTGGCTACCAAGCATTGACAACAGAGAGCTAACGGCTGCAGGCAAAACAGGCCGTTTCTCAATCGCGAGGATACTGGCTTGGTAGTCGCGTACTTCCAAGTCACTTCCTTCAGAAACGAAGCCAGTATGCTTCCAAGCCACGGCTTCGGAAAACTAAGAAGAATGGAACAGACTAACAAGTGTGCCACTCTCTCTAATGGTTTCAACATAAACTGTACCGAAAATAAATATCTCACGATGTGTATCTAATTATTTCACGGAAACCACAGTTTTTGGTGATAACAAACCCAATGTAACAAAGTAACCATATTTACCAACACATGTTCTACGCCACTACATACTTACATTTAAATGTGTGCTGCGTCGGTTCAGCCTTTCTCCACAAGGGTTTTTGAAATTGGTCCGTGCGCAAGCAAGTCTACCCATGTGCAGCCTCGAAATTTCCCCCAAACCAAGGACACGGCCTCGGTGGAATTCCAAGTATGCTGGAGATTAAAACAGTCCTTCGGCGGCACTCGATGACGTAGTATCCTTGAAATATTGGCTTGGAAGCGAGTATCCTCGAGATTGAGAAACGGCCACAGTTTGAGTAAGCCCAGGAAATACGTTTTCAATCCTCTTTTCTTGCTTCATTGCTCAGTTTTATTGATGACACCAGATATTTTACAAGACAAGATGTTAGTCAATGATGGTCAACACCAGTAGAGCGTTTATCTTAAATGCTTATTTGTCATCTCCGGTCAAGCTCTCCACAAGTTACCAGATTGCGTCATTAACATCATCAAGTTCCCTATTATCATATCGTTTATCGTACATACAGGTAGCTAATTCGTTATCTGGTCTTAAACAACGAAGTCTCTTCATGTTCCTTACATTTGTTTGACAATTATCTACGTTGATTCTTACAGACAAAGTTCAATATTCGAATTGCCTATCCAGTTAGATGTTTTTGTTGCGTCTTTGTGTAAAAAACCTTTCGTTTCAACCTTGGATTTTTGGCTTTTTACAGTTTAAGCCCACTTGCTAGCTGAGAATTATCTGGGCAATGAGCGGCTCTATTAGTACATGACTAAAACAGATTTTTTTTAGAACTAAAGAGTTTTCAGGGAAAAGTCTCTCAGTCAAAGGGACTCACAATAAGTGCAATCAATAAACCATAAGAACAAAAGAAGAAGGAAAGGTATATTCACTTCAAATAAGCCAAACCATTGAAGTGCTGGTGCATTAGTTTTCAAATGGGTTGAAGCATAAAGTGCTCAACACTTTTATTTCTAATTAATGGCCAAAATACAGGCGAAACAGGTGGGTTTCCAGTTTGCTACGAATGATCGTCAGACTTTCTGCGGTCTTGGTCATTGTGTAACATCGGTGTAACACCAACTGCTGCTAGCCTAGCTGTGTCTCAAACTAACTCCTTTCTAACACCTCCCTCACACACAGTCATGCTCTCCTCTCTCCTCCGGTGTTCTGCTATTTCTTTACCCTGATTCATCCCTTCACTCCAGAAGAGCTTTTCTGTTCAGCTGACCTCCTATCCACTTCATTTGATGGGCCCCCGCTAAGAGGACTCCATCCCCTCTGTCTTTCTCCCTTTCCTTCCTCTTCCTCCTTTTCACTCCCCTCTTTTCTTTGCTCCCTCTCTCTCTCATCATCATCTTCACCGCCTTTCTTCCCTCACTACCCCCCCCCCCCGTCTATTCTGTGGCCCAGCGTGGGTGGCTGAGTTTAATGAATTCTCTTTTCTCTCTTCAGTCAGGCGCTGATTTCTGATTGTGAAGAGGTGTGCGTGCGTTGGGAGTGTGTGTGTAAGAGGGAGTGAAGCGCGCACAAGCAGAACACACACACACACACACACACACACACACACACACACACACACACACACACACACACACACACACACACACACACACACACACACACACACACTTTCACTGCCACGACTCTGATCATTTTAACACTCTAAATAAATATTGGCCTTTATCCCGATCAAGGCATCAGGTTGCACTTCCTCTTTCTTTAAGGAGAAACTCGCCGCCGACTGTCAGCATTAAAATAGATTTGCCCCGGGATGCGTCAGTTGTTGATGTGAACACTACCTGCTGTTTCCTGCAGCCATAAACATGAGTCAAGAGTCTGTTCTGTGCTCTGCCTCTGACTAATGAACAGGAAAATGGGAGAAAACTGTAATTGACTGCAGGAAGTGTTTCAGACAAGACGCTGGATGATTTTCAGTTGACCAGATTATGTTATGTTGTGCATAAATGTATCAACCATACAGACGTCTTATAGCCAACCTATGCACAAAGAAAATAGGTCTTCCAACACCAGTTAGATTAGTCAAGTTGGAAATGTCAGGAAATAAGTTTTGTATACCCAATTCACAATTGGCCATCTAAGGTTTCACTGACCTAGGCAGTTTTTAGCAATGCTATCCCCATGTCTTTATAAATAACCCAGATTGAGATATCAAACCAAACTTTGCATCGCCAAGAATATTTGTACAGACGTTCATGTTCCCCCTAGGGATGGATGGGTGATCCTCTGACTTTTCATGTAACTCAACCATCAGGTCAGAATTGTAATTTGTTCAATTCTTCCTGACTAAAGGCCTTTTCCCAAGCCATTGTACATTTGGCTAGCTAGAAAGTGAAATTGTAGCTATTGGTGGATTTTGTAAATAGTTTGGTTTCACAGTGCACACATGAAAGGAGAACTAATACAGATGTTTTTTGCTGGGGGTGTGTAGTATGCAGAAGTCTCTCTTATTAGTTAGAAATGTACCAGTTGTAATTGGTTAATGCATGGAACCCCTAAGATTTGTACACCGTTTTGTACCAGTAATCCTTGATTGCTTTCTTCAGTACAAAGTAAATACCAGACTTCTTCAAGTACAGGTCAGTCCCATCCCACCCATGTTAACCTGTCTCCATCTCAACAAATCGTGTGTTTTGGTTCACTTCCTGTAATTAGGTCGGAAAATGTTCTCACTGCAATCAAACGTCAAATGGGCGTTGGGATTGTTGGCCAAAATCAACTGAGTTTGATTACTGAGTTCACAATTGCTAATACAAATGTTACCAGGGTCTGAATAACACCCGAGTTTGATAAAAGCATATGCAACGTTAGATTGCGAAAATGTCAAACATATACCACGCTTAGCATCAGCATGTTAGCACTGACCCCAGCCAAAGGGGCTCCTAGTTCAGTTCCCTGCCCTGACCTTACAAATGTGGCTTGTGAATATTGTATTAGAACTATCCAGATTTATTTGGAAACAGCATGCAGACAAAATACCCAAGTGACCCTAACTGTGTCTGTATTACGGCACATAAAAGGCAGAACTTTGTTTGGAAAGAGTGTGGACTTTCCATATGTGAGAAGTAGACAGTAACTGGGTTGCATTCCCCTTTTCATGCCAAACGGCAGACTTCAAAAGGATGGAACAATCCTCCCTCAATTATGACAAGCAATCCTGAAAGTGGATCATCTCCACATCTGTCTGAGGTCAACGCCGGGGAGCAGGTGTTGCTGCCTCAGTCCTGCGTGCTGATTGGACGGATGTATTAACGAGGTGAATTTGTTTAATCTGATAATTGTCTCTGCAACAAAAACATATTCAGTAATTCTCTGTAGCCTCTGTTTTTCTGTCCTCCTGATTAAAGACAATTTCATTCTGGCACACATACACACACACACAAATAATGGAACAGTTGTTGTTATGACCAGAAGACAATGCTCTGAGGTGTGCTGGCGCACACACTGAACACACTCACACACATGCGTACACAGAGGCACACAGTCTCCTGTGTGTAGCCCCCCTGTGGTATGGTAATGAGCTGCTAATCTCTCTGGTTTACACAGCCAGAATGTGTGTGTGTGTGTGTGTGTGTGTGTGTGTGTGTGTGTGTGTGTGTGTGTGTGTGTGTGTGTGTGTGTGTGTGTGTGTGCGCGCATTAAGGTGCAGAGTGGAAAAGCCCGAGGAATTCTCTTAGGCCGTCAACCTTCTGCTCTCATTTTGTGCAGGCTGTCAACACATTAAATAGTTGAACCTATGTGTGTGTGTGTGTGTGTGTGTGTGTGTGCGCGCGCACGCGCGCGTGTGTGTGTGTGTGTGTGCGTGTGTGTGTGTGTGTGTCTATGACAGAGGGAGAGAAATAGAATGTGAAAACGACAGTAAAGCACTGCAAAAGAGAGAAAAGGAAGAAATTAGGGTAGTGACAGAATGGATCAGGCAGCATCCACGCTTTTGTTTACTTCCCCTGTAAATGTACGATTTCTTCATCTGATCTCTAAATCCGGACTCTCTAACTCTCTCTTATCCTGTGTTCTTTTTGTGTGTGTTTTGATGCTGCATTGCTGTGCTCACTTTTTTGTGTGAGTGTTTATTTATTATGCCGAAGTCACATCACTAATTAGTCCCTGGGAGAAGCCCGGGGCCATTTGCGAAATCCCACTGATTAAAAACAAGTCCAAATCCAACCTTGTGTCTCATATGCACACACAGACACACAAACACAGGCAAGTACACACAGGCACATATACAACAAGCACTCACACATCCACTAGACATGTATGCTGAGGTAAAGCTACTTACTGTCAGGGCTGGGACACATGTGGGCGCGTGTTTGCGAAACAGAGCTTGCGCATGCATGTTGAACGGCTTTTGAACGGGTGTTAGAGAGCTGTCACTTGTTAAGGCCAGTTTAATATTTAAACTCGCCGTCTAAAGTTATCACAACCCGGGGTGGCTCGTGTCACGCACAGCAAGCACACGCACACACTGATCAGACGCACACGCTCAAAGCCTTCAGGAGCTTCAGCTTGTCACAAATCACACTCAAGATGTCAAGGGTATCGTGCATTAGCAAGTGTGACAGACAGAGGAGCGGAGAGGGGGAGACACACACACAAATGAAAGAATAAGTGTAAGAGAGAGTCATTACAATATCTTCATTTGTGTTATATTTTATTTTGCGTCTTCAACCTCCTTCAGCAAAAAATATATCTATTAATCCTATTTGAATTTGTATTCGAGCAGAACAGGGAGAGCGTTTGGATGTGATGGATGGAGACTGAGGAGTAAGACTGGGAGGAGGAGAGGAGAAGAAGGAGACAGTGACAGCACGGGGAGAAGGAGGAGGAAGTGAGGGATGATGGGAGACGTAGAGCGGAGGAGGAGGGAGATGGTGATAAATTGCTTTGAACTTTAATGGACGTCTCAGATGTTCCTCTGGTGATGTGTTCGGACAATACACAACATTACTGGCACACGTGAGTGCTGATTGTAGCTGACAGCCAACGAGGCCTGTCCCGGTTGGCAAGTATGACACACACACACACACACACACACACACACACACACACACACACACACACACACACACACACACACACACACACACACACACACACACACACACACACAATGTTCGTATTTAGTCTCCTGATTTTAAATGCCCTAGTATGGTTTTGTCACCATTTCCATAGCCCCACCAAAAATATTTTCCACCAGCCGCCACTGCGAGTCCCACCACTAGGGTAGGCTATGCCATGTTTGAGATTACCTCACAAATATGACTCCTTCTGTGAGCAGATGTCAGAAGCCACTCATGAGATCATACCATCTCCACGCTGACATCATCGTGCAGTTTGTCCAGAAGCTGAATTGGTCTCCGGCCAATAGTAAAGGTTTCATCTGTCTCGTTAGGGTCTCTCTCTGAGACTTGGCTGGTTATCCCGGTGCAGTCCGCGGGGGTCTGCGGCTACAATAACACTCCCGCAGCTCGGACCTATTCGGTACCGTTTAGCAAGGAAGACTCTCTGATGGCTTTTGTCTAGTATGGACTAATGGTAGAATGGCTCAGCACGACGCGCCTTTGATGCTTTTGATCCGCCTCATTAACAGTTTAAATGTACACCTGCCTCATGCATTCCTGCGGGATCCCCCTCTCGTGTGAATGGGAATGTTTGTTCTGTATAACGAGCCTCATGTCTCTGATGTCCTAATGGAGACGCGCTTATGGGTTTTTAAAGATGTTTAGCATAAGGGATTTCTGATTGGGCATTTGGAACACTATGCCTTAATAATGTAAACATTGGCTTCGGATATGATATTTAACAGCAGGATTATTGTATTC
The DNA here is from genome assembly GCF_000735185.1 of Notothenia coriiceps. Lineage (NCBI taxonomy): Eukaryota > Metazoa > Chordata > Actinopteri > Perciformes > Nototheniidae > Notothenia > Notothenia coriiceps. The sequence goes on along the minus strand of NW_011365989.1, from coordinate 7,426 downwards.
CCTGCCTTATTGACCTACAGAACACCTGCTCTATCTAAAGATAATAAGATTATGTTTCTTAATTAGACTTGATGAATCATATAGACTGGCCATGGCTACATAGCTTTATAAAATATGATTTTATTGTGGCCCACACTTAGGAATTCAGCCCAAAGGGAATCCCAGGCTGCGGGTTCACTGCTGGGGCCATTATCCTTAGTTAATAAATGCAAACATTTGTTCCTGATGGCTCACTTAACCTCATAATTTATGTATGACCACCAGAGCCCTATTCAGGAGAGAGCCATCGGTCAAACAGGCCTTCACAGAAAGGCTCCGCATGGCCTCTTTCCGTCTTTCATCTCGGCTGTAAAATTGCGTGTTTCACGCAGCAACGAGCGCCGCTGCGCAGCCAGATCTGGCGCTCCAACGCACCTAATTGTCCTGCGTATTGACAAGCCGGTTCCGGTGTATTACTGATTTTCCGCTGCTCCGTGACGGGACTGCGCCTGAGTTAGGGACATCTGCGGGGGGTCAGGGGTGAGGGCAAACCTGGAACTGCGTCCATCTGCCCAACAAATACCCACGTCCTCAGACACAAGCCTGCTAAACACCCCTAATAGCCTGTATAACATTTGCATTATGAGCCCCTAATGAGCAAACCGACGTTAATGGAGAATAAACCCATTTTTGTATCATTGAAATACCGCCTATAATAAATGATAGCTGCAGGAAGATGAAAATAATGACACAGTGCGCATTTCCCCCTATTATCTTGGCCCAAAGCGCCATAGCCTGAGTAGCTTTCCCTGTGCAATCAAAGGCTATCAAGCTAAATCTGGGACACAGACATGAAACAGCAACTTGGAGATGGTTTCCTAATCCTCTAATCTTTTCTAGGAGGACAACTTTGAGATGTGTCCTTAAACTCCGGCTGTGGATTTAAAAAAAAAATATTCAGTGCTTCTGCCTGCTAGAATTAGAGCTACTCTAAAATATAAGTGCATGTGAAGAATAAACACACTGGCCCCATTACTTCTCAAACATATTGAAATTTCCTCTATTTTTTATTATTTCCCTCACTTTATCTGCTGTTGTTGTACGTTTCCTTGTTGCAGGACAAATAAAGGATTTCTGATTCAGATTCTGATGAATGCCATGAAAGACCCTTATAAATTGATGAACAGGATAAAAACATTCATGAAATTCCTGCAGTTTTAGAACATGACACGACATCTATTATTCTATAGAGCCTATCACCATACAGCAGATTCTATGTTTTAATGATGATAAAGAAAATGTCATTTATTTATAACTTTGTCTCAAACTTGCAATATAATGTGATGTGTTTTTCCTCTTGCATATTGCACCCTTCAAAATGGCACTGACCTTTAGAAATAATAGTTCAAATGTTTTTAATAAAAAGTGTCACTGAGACATGTGAGTAAATGTTTTCCCACTGCGTGCATATCAAGAAGGTGTTGGAGGTTTTCTAATCACAACCCACTGAAAGCCTGTCGTCTACAGCTGACGTCAGCCCTCTCTACTCTCACTGTTTATATTATGCCACTGACCATAATATGTCCATATGTTGATTAGAACGTTTTAATTGAAGAGTTGAACCTCTGATATACGTACTGTGTGTCATACAACTGTAATCCTTATCTAAAGCATCCAGCTCTGTAGCTTTACATTTGAAGCAGCAACAGAAGGAACATTTTCATTTGATTGAACAGTTACAACAATAAACAAAGGAGTGAAACTGAACTCCAAATCATGGAGATTATTTAAGAAGCTACAATACTGACTGAGCTCAGTGGGATTTAACCAAAAATTGTAAAACTGCAGGGCCATAGGACCAAAACAACAAGCGGAAAGCTGTAAAAAACTCTGTAAGGCGAGAGAAACAGATAACTCTCCGTGGGTCAATCACTTTGAACACTATCTTCCTCCTAACACACAGTCAGACGATTATACAGGTTTGAAACAGACCCCCCCCATTTCACTGAATGGACTCAAAATAGAAAATGAATGCAAGCGGTAGAACTACGACCCATAATGTCCAATGTAAACATCCATCACAGTTTAAAGACCAACTTCAAGGTTCACCTTTGACCTGTTTGAAACACTGCAGTCATGGGCACACAACACTATCCTGGGCAGTAAACAAGCAGCACGATTGGGGTCATCAAAGTGAAACCAATGCAGAGGTGCCTCAAACCTGCATCATTTCTAATAGCTAACAGAATAAGACTCACCTTGTTGCAAAATAAGCCTGATTGTATAGAAGTCTATGAGAAAATGACCCCACTTTTCACTCAGTGTGTTACCTTAGTAACATTTTCTTTTAAAGTTTATGGTATCAAGCACTAGTTCCAACTTGTTCAATACTGCATGATGTTTATTTAGTAAATGATGATCTCATTCAGAGTGAAAAAGACAATATAGCAGCATATGCTTTTGGGCCGGGCTGACTTGTGATTGATGGGTTACTACCACGACTTTATCCAGTTTCACAGTTTGTATTTAGTTTGTGAATGTGAATTGTAACATTGTTGGTCACCTAAAGATGTCTGGTTGATTTAATTGAACCTTGCTTCAAAAGCTAGTGTCCCTACTTACCTACTGTCCAAACTTAAAGTTTCAATTCAGTATTTTAAAATCCAATGGGTTTTGTTGCGGTGTCCACCTTTTATATGCAGTATGCAGAATTGTTGGTTTGATTATCATAACAAGGTTTATGTAATGTGTTCACAACATGTCTGATCATAGGACCGACACGGTTTCTGTCGCCTTTTGGACTTTTGCAAATACAGTGTTATCATTGCAAGCAGGAACAACAACCCTCATCAGGAAACAACAACAGGGATTTAAAATAAGACACAAGGTAAAATGAACCAAAACTATCTTCTGAATTATCCCCATGAATAAAAATACTTGGTGGGTATGGGATTTTCTGATATCTCTGCACCTGACAAGACACAATTGAGTCATAGTCTTTGATTAACGTCTCCATCTGAAATATTCTGGTTCCTTTGTTGGAAAGCACCTGCCATACTTTTCACTTCTTGGTAAATATCAATCTGGGTCTCTGCAGTAACGTAACAAACTGAATTAGATCATTTAAGGACATGTTGTGCAACTTCAAATTCTACAGGGTTTTCTTATGTAGTCCATTACATACACCCCCTACCCAATAGTCTGCTCAGCTGTGGTGATAGTTTTGCAGGACCCGCCTGGCCCCTGAAGCCCAGCCAACCACGCCCACCAAACACAAACAAAAGGGCCCTTGCTCTGGCGGAACGAACCGAGTTTGGCCCACTCGTTGCGTTTGTTAGCCCCACAGAGACCCTGAATATAGAACAGCTATTCTATCTAATGAGGCAGAACTTCATGGCTGCCTCTATAAAACTTTGTCAGCCTTCTGTTCTCTGGCAACAAAGACTGCATTTTTTTTTAAGTTTCACCCATTTCCCCCCCCCTAGTGACACACAAACTGTTAAGATGAATCGAATGCTCCTTTTTTTCCTCTTGGTGACGCGAGACAAGTGTTGCAAACAAAGATGACTGTGAAGAGAAATAGGGCGCTTAGACGGGAGGAGCGATCAAGAATAACGTCTCCGCAGGGAGAGCTTTGATGACACAGGGTTGTAGTTTTATGAAATAGCCTACATTTGGCTTTGTGTCGAGGGTCTGTGAGGAATTGTGAGCGAGGATGTTTTCCTCCACTTTTTATTTTCTAATCCATAAAGATTCTTCTCAGACCCAATACTAATTTGACTATTTCTCATTTATTGTGAGCTAAGATAATTGGATGTAGCCTGCTGTGTGTCTTAGTGTGCCTGCAAGGATCTGTGTTTACATAGCTTGTTTTTTCTTATTTCTTCTGATTTTTTCACTTTGATAGCAACGGGACCCCAAGTGTAGAACGCTAACAGTGTTTCATAACTGAATATACAGTCCTGCAACCAAAACACTCCCAGCTGTTCATGACACACGTGGGAAGTCAAAGGGTTCTCTCTGGTGAAAGTGCAGATCTGGGATGAAAGATTTAAAATCCCATTAAAAAAACATTTTGGTGGTAAAAGCAATAGATTGATTGATTTGTGATGTTTCCATAATGTTACAATACATTTTCAATAATTAAAAAACACTGAAAAAGGGGTTTGAAGATACAAGACAAACAGTCTAAAAGACAAACTATGGTGGCCAGAACTCTAAATGATACGCTGATTTGTTGTCCATTTAACTAAACAATGTTTAAATAAACATATTGCTGTGTTGAGGAGACTTAAAACAAAGAAATTAGACCATAAACTTATAACGAACATGTTTACAGAATTCATAAATCAAGTGAGGGGTAAGATACCTCCAAATACAAGTGCTTGTGCTAGATATGAGAACAAATGCATGTTTAAGGCACTTCTGCATTAGCTTTACTTTTCATACATAGAGGTTGCAACATTGTTCTGCTGCATTGATTTAGCACCATTATAAACTGTCCATCTACAATGTTTTGGACTGCAGTGCTAAAATAAAGAGAAACCCTGATGCAGACAGGGCTCTTTGGCCTGTCTGTTAACCCTGATAAATGTGTGTTCTGTCGCTTAGCAAAACTGGACTGAACGTTTTCAGATTATAAACATACAAACTACTAAAACTATGAGTGCAACGCAAGATCCAAAGATCCATTTGTAGTTGACTGAACCTTGATTGAAACTTCCAAGTTCTCAATTTGGTGTCAATCCATCAAGTGTCATTTATGTGAATAACACGTTTCCCACATAAAGTGCAATTCAAAGTGCGCTGACAACAAACAGCATAGAAGCATGAAGACTTTGACACACCAGATCAGAGGAAACCACATCTGTGCTCGCTCAGACAGATATGCCTACTCATGAGCTGTCATGCAGCGGAAGGTCTCGGGTGGTTCACTTCAGTGGCATCGCATCGTGGGCCGAGCGCGACTGATCCACAGATCTGAAGGATCATTTTGTCCTTTAGTAGATAGCCTACTTTGGTGCGCAGATTGTCTTTGCAGCTTCACTTCATTAGCCCTCTCATGGCCCGCATGAACAATCGGGGCTGGGCTGCTGAAATATTGATTAGATCTATAGTGAGCAGCAACTACTTTTTTTTGGTGTTGGCCGTTTTTGGTGTATATGGACTATTTGTTGTAGTTATTTGTCTGTGCGGCTGTTTACTCCCGGGGGTAAAACAATGCCTTCCCTTCAAAGTCTTGCTGGCAGATGCAGAGTCCACATAATGCCACGGTTGTGTTTTTGTGCAGCCTGCCTTCTCTCTGTATGTACGTGTGTGTGTGTTTGTGTGTGTGTGTGTGTGTGTGTGTGTGTGTGTGTGTGTGTGTGTGTGTGTGTGTGTGTGTGTGTGTGTGTGTGTGTGTGTGTGTGTGTGTACGTCGTACGTCGTCGTACGTACGTACGTACGTCGTACGTACGTACGTACGTACGTACGTCGACGTACGCGACGACGACGACGACGACGACGACGACGACGAGAC
>NW_011365989.1:0-1844 GCF_000735185.1 Notothenia coriiceps | reverse complement strand
GTGTGTGTGTTTGGTGTGTGTGTGTGTGTGTGTGTGTGTGTGTGTGTGTGTGTGTGTGTGTGTGTGTGTGTGTGTGTGTGTGTGTGTGTGTGTGTGTGTGTGTGTGTGTGTGTGTGTGCGTGTGTGTGTATGTGTGTGTGTGTGTGTGTCTCTCTCTGTGTGTGTGTGTGTGTGTGTGTGTGTGTGTGTGTGTGTGTGTGTGTGTGTGTGTGTGTGTGTGTGTGTGTGTGTGTGTGTGCATGGTGTCCCCTCATATTTTGTGTTGTTTTATACGAGCCATGTGCTGCAACGTTCAAAGAGAATTATAAAGTATTGTTTATGGAGGGTGACTCCATAAACAGGGCAGCTTTAATGCTCTCTGAGAGAGGAGCCGCATCGCCGAGCTTACTGCCAGCTGGACTTGTGTTACCTGTACAATCCTCTTTAGTCACATTAATATAGCCCCGCGCCATGCTGTAAATAGCACTGCGGGGACTTGAAACAGCAAGCAGAAGTAGGCAAATGGAGAGAGAAATAGAAAGAGGTAAGATGGAAGAGGAGTGGGAGAGGGGATAAGAGAGAGGAATTACAAAGTAAGTGAGAGTGGGTGTTCTGTTGCCTATCACAAGTTTAAGAAGCGTTTCCACCTTAGCTGCTAATGCTCTCGGTGATTGTCTTATGTGACTCATAAAAGCTATAAAGTAGGTTAGTGGGTTATTGCTTAAAGTTTAAGAGCTAATACCGGTATAGGCTAAACCTCAGAATGTTTTTCTTCATGATGGGAGTCATCCAGCAGTAAAGAAATCTGTCGCAAAGCTTGTCTGTGATGATGAAATGTGTCATTAAAAACAAAATGCTATAAGCCTACAAAGCAGAAACATGACTTATTTGTTTGTTAGACTGCAGATGGAAATGTTTGATCTCATCAGGAGCACTTTATGTCTCTGAACAGAATAAAGAAGGCATTTGAGCGGAGCACTGCCATATATTTTGACAAATGTAGCACTTCACAGCCTTTTAAAATGGAGAATCTGACACAAGAGCAGTGAAGCTGTTCAGTAGGGAGAAAAACTATTAACACGCATACTATGGTTGTTATGGAACCAAAGTTAGACCCCACTTAGATCATGTGTGACATCTGAGCTAGCGTAATGTGCTGAATCATGGCTCTTGGATGTAGTTAACGACACAAAAGCTAGTAAGTGGACCTTTTAATGCAATTCTATACTCAAAAGCAGGGTCATAAGTCACCCAACAAAACAACTAGCAGCTCTGTGAAGATCTAATGGACACAGCGGGGCTTTGAGCTAAATGCAAACAAAGCCATGCTAACATGACAACAAGTCCTCCAACTCGTACGACCAAATGGGCCGATTGTTCAGGCCCTTATTACGACCAAACATGTCGTTTTTTCAAGCGCTTAATACGTCCTATAATTACGTTTTAAAGTTTTCGCCCTCTAGTCCTCCCGTTGAATGCTAACGTTACAGATGGTCGTTTATTCACAAATAACCCTCTCTGTAAAATCCTAAATTATAGGATAGTGTGGANATTAAAACGCTTTTTGATTAGATTTCTAGCGAGAAGTGTATATTGTACTTTTAGAATCCACGTCCAGTCGATATGTAGGATCTATAGTTTGATAGATATTAAGAAGATGATTTGAGGTATGTGGTAGCCTCCATGTAAAGTTACGGGTTGAAAACAGTATTTCCGGTCTCGACGTTTTCATAATAAAACCAATGATCAAATGATTAATTATAATTAATTATATGGATAACACCACTGTGTTTCGTATCCCCTAAACCTCCAGGGTGTACACAGTTTAATACTGGCAACTTCTAATTGTGGGAAATACGAAAACG
>NW_011365987.1:0-1383 GCF_000735185.1 Notothenia coriiceps | reverse complement strand
GCCTTGGTGGCTAATGTTGGGCTATAAAGGAACTACAGCACGGTCACATGACTTCACGTCACCACCGCTAAGCTAAAGGTGGCTAATGTTGGGCTATAAAGGAACTACAACACGGTCACATGACTTCACCACCGCTAAGCTAAAGGTGGCTAATGTTGGGCTATAAAGGAACTACAGCACGGTCACATGACTTCACGTCACCACCGCTAAGCTAAAGGTGGCTAATGTTGGGCTATAAAGGAACTACAACACGGTCACATGACCTCACCATCTCTAAGCTAAAGGTGGCTAATGTTGGGCGTTATTACGTTTAGTCGTGTCATTTAGACACAAACGTTAACATTTCTTCAGCTTGTTAACTACACCTTATGCCAGGATAACAAACAAACACATGTTGATAAAAAACCATTGACTGATTGATGGCAATAAATACTGTATCTTTTAGCTGTTATGTTGTAAAGTTTATTTTGACTTTTTATTGTGTTGTATATATTTTCCACTGGTCTGGGTTTGTTAAAGCTCTATCAGTATTTGTGTAGTTGGTGGTCAGTGTGTTCCTCTGCTGTTTGCTCAGTTACACAACCTTGGCAGTGCCTGAGGACGGAAATAGTTTCCAACAGTGTCCGTGGGCAGGAGAGGAAACATACACACTGAACGTCCGCATTACATTACCACAAAACTACATCACAGAGGAAGAGAAGGGGAGGAAAAAAGCACAGAAAATCCCAGCAGATGGTGTTCAGGAAGACTCTGTGTTATCTAATCTGTAGCTGCACACGGAGCATTTCCCTTCCTCGGGTCTCGCTGCTTAAAGACACCATAGTTGGCAGCTGTTGGTTAACTAGTGAACTTAGTCTCTTTCCTTCAGTCCTCCCTGTCGCTGCAGTCTACCCACCGTACCTCAGAGCGTTTCCAGGAGGCGATGGACTGCTAAATCAACTCATAGTTATCTGATCATCTCAACTAAGTCTCACCAGTTTGTGTGTGCGTGCAGTTTGGGCTTGTAGCATCAAATGATTTTACATTTAACTAGTCTTCCTTATATTAAAAGATTAAAAATACATGTTTAACTTATATTGTGGTATCATTAGATGAATGGCAGCAAACTAACCCTTCCTCAAGTCTCTACAGAACAGATGCTTAATCAAGGCGTTGATTGGAAGGATTTAATTGTCCGAAATGTGTGTTGTACAGAATGCAAATTCACACACACAAACCCGAATACACACACACACACACACACACACACACACACACACACACACACACACACACACACACACACACACACACACACATGGACACACACACACAGAGGCTTTTCTCATATTTTTGCAGTGCTGGTTGCCACAGCAACTGGGAAGTACTTGTCTTGAGGAATGC
>NW_011365986.1:0-1048 GCF_000735185.1 Notothenia coriiceps | reverse complement strand
CCATTAGTTCATCATAATAAAGTCAGGGTTTTGCCAGTTTGAGTCACTGTTGTGTTTGATTTGGAGAGGAGAAGAACTCTGCCAGTGATTTTCAGCTCACTCCAAAGATCACAGTGACTACTTCTTCCTCCTTGGTTATTGGTTTGATTTTAGAGACCCCTGGTGGCATAGCGCTGCACAATTTGGACAAAATGACTAATTGTGATTATTTTGACTGATTTTGCAATACCACTATGACTACGATGCTGGAGGGTTTTTAATCATAATTCTTGTAAGCATTGAAGTAAACATTAAATGATTAAAGTGTGATTATAGAGCATCTGTACCTAACACATATATGTTGTTACGTCTGTAGAATAATGTGTAGACCCATCTCTGCAGCTCTACAACTTCATTCAACTGCCATTTGAATGTTGCACTTGTTAAAGGTTATACAACTTCATATTGGGAATTGCTTACATAACAGATATAACCTGTAATATGATTGTAAGTTGAATCTCTGTTTCTCTGTGTTGGAAGCCCTTCACCTGCGTGAGTATGAGGACATCATCCCGGCGGTGGAGATCTACTCGCTGCTGGCCATTTGCTGCACGGCCAACCGGAGCTTCGGACAGTGCTCGCAGGCCTTCATCAAGCTGGAGTCCCTGGAGAGCCTGGGCCCCGCGCAGCGGCAGCAGTACGAGGACCTGGCCCTGGAGATCTTCACCAAGCACAACAGCAGCGTGGCGGAGCTGTTCCCATCCTCCGAGGGGTGAGGGGCTGAGGCCACAGCAGCGTCTGACTGACCAGCTTCCTACAGTGCAGGGCTGCATCATAACGTCAGATTTAAAATACTGTAGCTGCAACTCAGAAATATTCTAATAATATAATCATTTTTGGTTTATTATATCTAGTAGTGCACATTCATCATTGTATTTTATAATTACATTTGTATTTTATTGCACATTCTTACTCTAGCTTCTTTTATATATATATTTAAGCAATAGCTCACGACAGGCCGTGGTATATGCTCATTATATCACAGCTAAGGGGCGTGGTTCGGCCCGAC
>NW_011365985.1:0-2464 GCF_000735185.1 Notothenia coriiceps | reverse complement strand
ATTTCAGTCCAACTCTCTCAATAACCTTGGCCAAAACAATAAACAGTTCAACATAAAGTGCCAGTTGCACCAACAACATAATAAATAGTTCAACATAAAGTGTACTGTACCATTTAAAATAAATAAAAAAGTGCCAGTGATTGACCTCAATCCCTCCTATTCTTCCAATATCCTGATGAAAAATAAAATCTCTCTGTTGCATAGGCCACTGTTTGATCAACGCGAATTGGGTGTGGGTCCTTGTACTCCGAGTCGGGCTAACGTCCACGCTAGCTTACACGCTAGCTGCTATATGTTTTGCATTGAGGTGATACTTGAGGCTTGATGTGCTGCGGTGATATGCAAATTCCTTTTTGCATAATTTGCAAACAACCGTGCTCTTATGACGCTTCCATCCGTCCGTTTTTTAAAACAAAATGTCCCATCCACGGGGCCAACCAAAGCGGTTTCATCAGCTTCTTCGTTCACGTTTGACTATTGTTCACTGTGGTTTGTTGTTGTTTGAAGTCATGAACGTTAGTTGGTGCTCCAGTATAATCGGTACCCCTGAAACTCATCCAGTGAGAAACGTTCCGCGGTGCAAAAATAAGTGCGATTAAAATGCGTTAATTTTTTTAACGCGTTAATTTTTGTGTAATTAATTAATCTTAATTAACGCATTAAAGTCCCGGCCCTAGTTTAAACACAACAGAGTGGGGGAAGACATTTCCCTCTGAGGTATGAATACATTATATCTTCTTCTTCTTCTTCTTCTTCTTCTTCTTCTTCTTCTTCTTCTTCTTCTTCTTCTTCTTCTTCTTCTTCTTCTTCTTCTTCTTCTTCTACTTAGAAATCATAAGTGAATGGTCACATTAGGTTTGCCTGCAGTGAATGCTGGCAGCTATGAGCTAGTTTATAGATGTATCATGGCATAGACAAATGTCAACTATAACCTACAGTCTATGGCTGTTACTGGTGGGTTATAGCATCATTTTATATCTGAATTGTGCTCTGGTAGGAATTCGCACCCAACATGTTAATAACATTCAATTTTTTTTTTAACTCTATGGTTTTACACGGTTTTTATAACATGAAATTCACATATTTAACAATTAAATCTTCAAATGAATACAAATGTATTCCATTTCTACAGTTTTTTTGTGTTAAAATACATGACACATTTCAATAAACCTTTTATTCTAGTAAATTGAATATGATTTCCTGTAATTATGAAATACAATAAAAAACTGTAATTTTTTCTGGGGAAAAACTGTAAAAAAACATTATTTTTTTTACAGTGTGCGTCTTTTGAGCAACCTAGTAGAACCTAGTGATCTTTTGTTTGTTATCGAAGTTTTCCTATTAAGTGATTTTGTTTTTAGCCTTACGTTTGGAGCTTTAGTATTTTATAAATAAAATATATTTTTGAGTTAAAACTGAATCGTGCATCTGAGTTCATGTGACCCTATCGTGTCAAGCATAACCAGTTTCAGGCAATTTAAATCCTTCCTAAAAACACACTTTATAAAGAGGTATGGTCTTTTTGCTCCCTGCTCTTCTCCTGACTTTAATCTATGTTTTATCTTTTTTGTTTTGATCTGTTCTTAATTGTATCTTTGTTTGTCGGAGTGTTTATTTGTAGCTTACCTTATAAATATCACTTTTTATTACCAGTTTTTTTGGTTTTACCAAATGACCAATTTTCTTATTAGAGATTTCTTCTTAAAGCGTGTACCCCAAATAATTGGTTATTTTTTCAAATCTACGATTGTTAATTATACAATTGAAATTACAATTAAACATTAAAACTATAATTAAATATAATACTACATTTTACATATACATTTAAGACATCTTTCTTTTATAATATTTTCTTTAAAAAAAACAAAAACAATAAGCGTTTTAATAACACTTCAATAACACTTTATCACTGAACTAGAAATAATTCCTGTGTTTTTGTGCTATTTAATATCCTTAAAGCTTTTTGTTTTGACTTTTCTAACCTCTTTCCTTCACTCGATCTCTGGTTCTGGTTCTCTCAGGGTCCATATATCAGCTGCAGATTTTTACAGAGCAGCTCCATATTTCACTGTTTTCTTTAACTACACCTCTGCTCCATTCACCTTTCAGTGCGGCCCCGGGCTGTGCTGTAATTTCTGCACATCTGTTTTGTGGATGACAGCTTTCACTGATCAGCTGGGATTTCCTCTGGACCAATGGGAGGACAGCGGAGTATTTTCTCTGATTATTAGCTGAGGGCAGACATCTGGTAGTGTTTAGGAGTGGGTACCTGGACCCGGATTATTTGGTTTGGTTGTAGAGCAGATCTGCACTCTGGAGGCCTGGCAGGGCGGTTCTCTGCGCAGGATTCTGGATAGAAAAACATTTTAATGAAGTCGCCCCTGATGGCTTCATTCTGCTGATAGTGAAATCGGATTTTGTAATTTTGCATCATTCCTGTGTGACAAAAAGAACCAATGATTTT
>NW_011365984.1:9002-12059 GCF_000735185.1 Notothenia coriiceps | reverse complement strand
AGGAGACATGGCAGCGTTTACTAAAAGCTGCAGAAACCAAACGCTGAAGAAGCTCAAAACACAACGGAGACCAGGGGACACTAAAGAGAGACGCACACAGCTGGGAAACCAGGGGACACTAAAGAGTGACGCACACAGCTGGGAGACCAGGGGACACTAAAGAGTGACGCACACAGCTGGGAGACCAGGGGACACTAAAGAGTGACGCACACAGCTGGGAGACCAGGGGACACTAAAGAGTGACGCACACAGCTGGGACACTAAAGGGGACACTAAAGAGTGACGCACACAGCTGGAGACCAGGGGACACTAAAGAGTGACGCACACAGCTGGGAGACCAGGGGACACTAAAGAGTGACGCACACAGCTGGGAGACCAGGGGACACTAAAGAGTGACGCACACAGCTGGGAGACCAGGGGACACTAAAGAGTGACGCACACAGCTGGGAGACCAGGGGACACTAAAGAGTGACGCACACAGCTGGGAGACCAGGGGACACTAAAGAGTGACGCACACAGCTGGGAGACCAGGGGACACTAAAGAGTGACGCACACAGCTGGGAGACCAGGGGACACTAAAGAGTGACGCACACAGCTGGGAGACCAGGGGACACTAAAGAGTGACGCACACAGCTGGGAGACCAGGGGACACTAAAGAGTGACGCACACAGCTGGGAGACCAGGGGACAATAAAGAGCGACGCACACAGCTGAGCTTCTTGCAGTGTTTGCTTTCTGCAGCGTGTGTGAGCATGTCTCCTCAAGCTGCTGAATGTTCTCTAAACGTGTTGTTGCTGAAGACGTTTCTTCAGGTGGAACATTTGTGTTTTTATATCTGCATCGTGAAACGTCAGAAACTCCTCCGTGTTTTCGTACCTTGGTGGGGAAGTACCGTTTGGTCTTGAACTGTTTGAGGAAGGAGGAGAGGAAGAAGGTGGTGAAGAAGAGGATGACGGACCAGAAGAGGACGTCGGGGACGTAGGGGCCGAGGGGGCCACAAGCCGAGCCCTCAAACACCCCCCCGAACTCCTTACAGTCCTGCAGAGGGATAAACACATGCACTGTAACATGCACTCATGTTGTACACACTGCAGGTGAGTAATGATGCAAGTGAGGCTTTATGTGATAGGGTGAATTTAGGAGAGACGGACACAAACAGACAGAGTTCGACTCCTGGATGTGGGTTTATTTTAGTTTTCACCAGCCTGAAAGAAGATAATCTATATGTTATAAATATTTGATGTCCTACCTTCACCGTCAGCTCGTCCCAGCGGATGTTTTCTGAGGTAGCGTTTGTGTTGCTCCACTGATGCAGGGTGTCTGTGGAGGCGTTGGCAGGAGGAGAGCAGCGGCACCTGCAACAGGACCAGGTTCACATTAAGCATACTGGATTCTGATAGAGAAACAAGCTATGTTCACCAAATAGCATTCTAACATCAAACTGCTTTATTCTGTGTCGTGAACTCTTTTAATCAAAGTGTCCGTTTGCTTTTTAGTTGAGGAGATTTATGAGGATGTTTGGCTCAAGGTAAACAAACTCCTGAACATCTGGATCCTAAATTATCAGAGAAACAAGCTGAGCAAACGATAGAATAGTCAGCAGCCACTCAATCCTTAGGAAAGCTGATTGCATTGGAAAAATACTGAATTTCTGAACCCATTTTAATCACTGTATCAACTTTTTCTCTAGAAGAGCAGACCTCTGCAGATAATTTGGCTTCTGGTAAAATCCTCCTGAGGGTCTGGAAGTTATCAGAGAAACAATCTGAGCAAAGGCTAGCAGTTAGCTCGCAAAACCTCCCTCCTAAGTCTGGCAAACTGTCGAAAAAACACCGATTGTTTACGTGAAACGGCTTTGTTCAGTGTTTTGACGGCTTATATACAGTCAGTTTATTTTCGATAATTCGGTTTCAAGTTAAACCCCCTTGAACATCCTGATCTTAAGTTATCAGACAAGCAAGCCGAGCAAGCTTTAGCAGTAGGTTTGCAGACAATCAATCCTATGCACAACCAAATTGCATTGAAAAAACAGATTTTCTACTTGAAACGGCTTCATTCCGTGTTTTGTCCCGGTTTTAATCACCATGTCTGTTTCACAGAGGAACAGACAGCGGGTAATTCAGCTTTGATTGTGAGACCCCTAGAGGCAGAAACAAGTCATGATGCGTGTTAGTCCGTCCTCACGTGTATAAGGTGAGGTTGTCCAGCTGGTTGTGCATGTTGATGGGAAACTGCTTCCCGAGGTGCACCAGCTTCTGCAGAGCCTCGTAGATGAAGATGATGCAGATGAGGGAAGCGAAGGCCTCCTCGGTGAAGCGGGTGATGTAGCAGACCATGGAGCTGGCGTCGGTGGCGACCAACAGCAGGCAGAGGAAGGCCGTCCAGAGCCCGATGCTGGTGCGCAGAGACAGGTAGCACAGGCCGTAATCACTGCGGAAACACAGGAGGGGGCCGTACGCGTTTTAATGATTCAAACACTTCAAACGCTTTATCGGCATACGCACAGTAGCTGCAGAGTAGATGTGGCAATGGAAATCTGAAGTGCCAGGCTCGTCAAACAATACAACATCAATATATAATATATATATAATAGATATATATTAGATATATAATCCGGCAGTGGCTCAGTCAGTAGGGGCTTGGACTGTGAGCCATAGGGTCACCGGTTCAAGTCCCCGACCAGACCTAAATATGGAGTGTGGACTGCTACTTGGAGAGGTCCCAGTTCACCTCCTGCCCTGCCATGGTGCTCTTGAGCAAGGCACTGGACATCCCCCTTGGACATCCCCCTTCCCCCCTCACTCCCATTGCTCCCCGGGCGCTGTACAATAGCTGCCCACTGCTCCTAGTACTAGACTCCCGGTAGTAGGATGGGTTAAAAGCAGAGAACACATTCCCAACTGTGTGTGCTGTGTGCCCCTGCATGTGTGACCATTAAAGAGGGTTTTCATCCCTCCCAATTCTATTCTATTCAAATGAATGAACCACCCCCTTCTAGAGTGGCTTTGAGAGAATCACTACTGTAGAAAAGTAAAAGAGGAAGGAAAAAGAAAGAGCT
>NW_011365984.1:4941-8974 GCF_000735185.1 Notothenia coriiceps | reverse complement strand
AAAGGAACTACAGCACGGTCACATGACTTCACGTCACCACCGCTAAGCTAAAGGAGGCTAATGTTGGGCTATAAAGGAACTACAGCACGGTCACATGACTTCACGTCATAAAATAAAAGTAGACTGACATTTAAAGAAAGTCGATGCAACGTGCAACAGAATGAAATAACATTAAGGTTAAAAACTGAATTCATGTTTTAAAGGTTAATATTTAACTTCAGTTTAAAGTATTGTGTAGCACATTTAAAGTTAAACTCTGGTCTAATCCGGTTTAAACAGGAACCCTTTGTGAGACCACTGCAGATATTTGTGATTAAACAGAGAGCACTGCTGGTCCGTCAGATAACGACTCCTGACCTCTGAACTGCCAATCAGAGAGCAGGGATCAATTACCAGATCAATATCCACCAATCAGTAACCAGAGGCCCGAAACTGCTGAATGTAAGAATGTGAATAACCACCAAAATAATCAAATAACATATTTAAAAAAGGTTAAATGTCCTATAATACTCAAACTAATAAAAAATAATGGAATCACTCCAAGAACATTTTAATAAATTAATATTATGATTATCATAAAACCGGCTTTACAAGTTGAAACTGCATTAAAAACGTCCGTCTTTCTTTTTAAGGTTTGCAATGTGGACTGAAAACTGGGACTGCAAACGACTTCAGTGTATTATATATATAATGCTTTCAACTAAACTAATACAGTTATGGGAAATCTGTTGATATAATACCTTTAATTCAAGTCAACGTTTCAGTTTTATCAGCGTTCCTTTATCCATTGCACAATACTATGGATATATTTAATTTCTACTGCTAAACCAGGCTCTCATTGTTTAGCTGACATTTTCTTTTTACATGCCATATCTCTTCAGAATAAAGAAAACCCTTTGTATTTGTTTCCCTGCAGTCAGCCCAGAATAACAATCAATAACTAGAGAATGCAATACCTGAAGACATTGCGTGTGAATGCTGAGAAACTGATGCTAAACTGTTAAACCAACGCTCACCTGATCTGAGGATAAAGCACAGCTGCTAAAATATAAATGTGAGGAATTCTGTAATAAAATTGGAATGAAATATGGTTAATATTTCTGTAATCATTAAACGTTATGAATGCCAGGGGACACTGACACTTCTAGACCCATTTACTGGGGGGGCCAGGCAGGGGCCGCTTATTTCACGAGAGGGGCAGGTCAAAAAGACAAAGACAGTACAAGGTAATAGTGTAAAAATAAACATGAAATACAGTAGTTGGAATTTGTTTTTGTAAAGGAATTTATTTTATTAAATTTAAGTTACAGTTCTTTGTTCCAGTAGTTTTTTTTCTTTCATTTGGAGAATTCGTTTTTTCTGTTTAATCTCCACTGTACATCCGGGTCTCTGATTGGATTTAGTTCCAATGAATCGTAATATTGTAAACTTTTTTTGGAGGGGGGCCACAGGGGGGGGGGTCCCTGGTCAGTGTTAGGGGGTACTGGTCCCTGTTGGCTCCCCCTTAGAACCGCCCCTGTTGGGAACACTCACTCAGCATTCCCAACAAATAATCAATGAGACTTCAGTCAGCAGGAGGCCGTCGCCCACAGACAGCGAGTCTATAAAGGGCAGCGCCTCCTCTCCCCTCCTGTCTCCCCCCCTGTCTCTCCTCCTGTATCCCCTCCTGTCTCTCATCATGGCTCCTGTTCTCCTGCTGGTTCTGCTCGGTCTGGTTCGGCTCAGCTCGGCTCAGCCGGTGGATCTGAAGAAGCTTCAAACCGCTCTGCAGGATCTGCAGGTCGAGAGGCGAGGTGAGACCGCCAGGGTTTGACTTTAAAACAGTAATCCCTTAGACCAGCGGTTCCCAACCTGAGGGCATTGCAAGTGGGCCGTCAAATAACTTCCAAAACATTATAATTTGTGTGGGAACATTTCATTATTAAACATTTTTTTTATTTGAACCTCTTTTCCTTTCTCTTTCTTGATCGTCCTTAGCAACGGTCATTACAGTCCTTAGCAACGGTCATCACAGTCCTTGACAGTGGTCTGTTCTGCTGGATTAACAACGTGTTCTGAATCAACCAATCAGAACTTTATTTAGCCTCCGCATTGTTTATGGTTGAATGTGGGCCGCGAACATCTTTTAGATTCTTAAGTGGGGCCTGAGTTGAAAAAGGTTGGGACCCGCTGCCTTACAGTAACTAGTCACATGTCAAAAAGTGTAATCAGTGACCTAATCTGAGTATAAAATAAAACAGAAGGAGAGCACATTAGTTAGTTTGAGCTGCACTGCATTGGCTCCCAGGGTCCTTTAGAATTGATTTAAAACATATTGTAATGGTTTATAAAGCTCCCCCACATATCTCACCGGGTCACTCTCGTATGTCCCTGAGATCCAGCTGGCTTTTAAAAACAAGAGAAAATAAATAACAATGAGATTTGTTTTACTGAAGTGTGTAGAAATGTGACCTTAGAAAAAACGAAACCAAGATATTTTTTATATAACAAAAAATGTAGTAACAGGAAGAGGTTGCAAATGCTGTTTAAGCTTTAATTAAAACATAGAATATATTTTTGTTAAATGAATGAGGTGAGAAGAAATATAGTATGTCTACCTATAACATATCCATCTGTATGTCAAGATGTAACACTGCGATCCTGTAATCTCTTATTCTTTAAATCTAATCAAATAAAGTTCCCTTGTCTCCTGATTACGTCATCTTGTTACATATAATCCGTTATTCCCAAAACCTGTAAACCGTATTTATTAATATAAACAAAATCTTTAAAAAGTTTGAAAGCATGTGTGTATTGTAATGAAGGACTACTATCTTCTTTCATGAGAAATAAATACCACTTTTAGGTCATAAATATCGCCTGAAATAACGTCTCTTTGTTACTGATGTTCACCGTCTGCAGCGATTTTAACATTTTAAATTGTTTGCAGAGATGAGCTTGCGTCTGGACATGGCTGAGCGTGAACTGAAGAGAGTGAAAGGTGAGAAATCTTTTAGAGATGCCTCACAAAAGGATAAGAGTGAGATGATCTGTAGATTTGGAGAACAAATGTGTGTGTATAAAAGTCTTGTATGGCAGATTGGGAAGACTAGAGGAATGTCTTCTGTGCAGAAACCCCTAAAGTTGCGTTCGCTGCCTCGCTGGGAGGAAACGGCCTCGTGAAGGCGACCAGCGGAAACAAAAACCTCGTCTACACGGACCTGCTGACCAACGTCGGGGGGGCTTACAACGCCATCACAGGTGAGACACAATCAACAAGCCATTGAGAGGAAGTGGAAATCTACTGAATTTACATCAAAGCTTCAACAAAGAACTTGATTAAAGGTCCCATGTCATGCTTTTCTGGTTATTACCCGTCTGTGTGTTATGAAGGTTTTCCTGCATGTAAACGGTCTGCAGAGTCAAAACCCTCAAAGTACACCCTGTAAGGAGTAAAACTCTAACAGAGAGAAGACCTCCCCAAAACGCCTCGTTGGAGATACGTCACTGTCCATTGATTCTTCAGGGTAACTCATGATGTCATGCGTTACCCGGAACCAAATGGACCAATCCGTGGAGCCGTTACGTTACGTCCGCGGAGCCGTTACGTTAAGCCCCCGCTGATTGGTCCAAATTGACCAATCCACGGACTTCCTCACACACACACCTCAGTGCAGGCAGCTCTGCTGATCTCTCCTCCCTGGCTGCAGGCTGATAACAGACAGTTGGGATCGTGGTGAAATTCTCTCTGCAGACCCATTCTCTCTGCAGACCCATTCTCTCTGCAGACCCATTCTCACAGCGTTCATCAACCTTTCTCTTACTCAATATCAAGCCACACTTATTGTTTTTACTTCGGCTGTGACTTTGTGTGTGCTCAGGGTGAGTTTGGCTGTGTTTCGCTGTGTATCGCTAAACAAGGAAACCACACCTCCACGGAGCTCAGCGCGATTCACAACGTCCCGACCAATCAGAGCACACTGTGCTCACAGGGAGGGTGGGGGCTGGAGCTACTGGAGCTACAACGAGCCGTTAAAGGCAGAGAGTGAAATTT
>NW_011365984.1:2232-2557 GCF_000735185.1 Notothenia coriiceps | reverse complement strand
TTTTTGTCTTTGTGTTAAAGTGGGGACTACCTTCTAAAGGCAGACACTTGTTTTTGTCTTTGTGTTAAAGTGGGGACTACCTGCTAAATGTAGACACTTGTTTTTGTCTTTGTGTTAAAGTGGGGACTACCTTCTAAAGGCAGACACTTGTTCTTGTCTTTGTGTTAAAGTGGGGACTACCTTCTAAAGGCAGACATTTGTTTTTGTCTTTGTGCTACAGTCCGGACTACCTGCTAAATGTAGACACTTGTTTTTGTCTTTGTGCTAAAGTGGGGACTACCTTCTAAAGATGGATACTTGTTTTTGTCTTTGTGTTAAAGTGGGG
>NW_011365984.1:0-2175 GCF_000735185.1 Notothenia coriiceps | reverse complement strand
TTTGTCTTTGTGTTAAAGTGGGGACTACCTGCTAAATGTAGACACTTGTTTTTGTCTTTGTGTTAAAGTGGGGACTACCTGCTAAATGTAGACACTTGTTTTTGTCTTTGTGTTAAAGTGGGGACTACCTGCTAAATGTACACTTGTTTTTGTCTTTGTGTTAAAGTGGGGACTACCTGCTAAATGTAGACACTTGTTTTTGTCTTTGTGTTAAAGTGGGGACTACCTTCTAAAGGTGGACACTTGTTTTTGTCTTTGTGTTAAAGTGGGGACTACCTGCTAAATGTAGACACTTGTTTTTGTGTCTTTGTGCTAAAGGGTGGACGAACCTCCAAAAGAGTTTGACGCTGAAGCCGAGATGAAGACCCTTGAGGTTTCTCTGATGCAGCTTCAGGCAGAAAACAGAGGTACAACTCAACTCACAATGAGTTTGCTTTCACACGACCCTCATTTTGTACGTTGGATACTAAGAATGAATTGTTGTTTTTGTAGGCATCCTAGAGAGACTGAACAGCACAGAGAGCGAGCTGAAGACCATGAGAGGTCAGTAACTCCTTAAAGTAATTATGTTAATGTGATTTAAAGAAAAGTTGTTGACAGAAAACGAAATGACTGCTATAATTGTTAGGGTTATATAGCAGCAAGAAATGTTAACTGGGTGGTAACTTTTGTGGAGGATCGCCCTCTTGTGGATATTATGAGCTATTACACAATGATGATGAAACTACTTTTTAAATCTTTGTAATCTTTGTAAGTATCATCATTTAAATGGGCGAGATATCAACCCAACTCCAATTCAAATAGTTTTATTTGATCAAAAGGAACCCCAAACCTCATACAAAATAATGTTTTTAATTAGTTTTAGTGTTTTTTGTCCATATTTTATTATATCTAACAGTTGAATGAGTGTTTTAATGTAATTTTTGCATCTCAAAGTTTACATTTAAAAAGTCAACATCAACGTATTTGTTACTTTGAAAAAGCCACAAAATATTCTGCACTTTCTGTGGAGATTGAAACTATGAAAATATCATAAAATGTGAGAAATACTAAAAATATTTCCCTGTACAGAAAGTTATTTTTATTTTTCAAGTATTATCGTTGTTCTTACTATAAAATAAATGCTTTTGAATGTAGGGGAATAAACAAGAAGACACTGTAGTTGGTCACAGTTTTAAATAAAAAATAAACGTACATTTGAAACTTATGTGATTACATTGTTTTAAACGTATACATAACATATTATAACTGCTGCTTACTTTAAAAGTGTGCGTAGAGAACATTTGCAATAATTTGATATCTTTATTTTGTTTGTGTATTTATTGTGGTTTTTCTCCAGATGTTCCGAAGGTGGCGTTTTCCGTCTCTCTCGGAGGTAACGGCCTCGTGAAGGCGACGTCAGGAAGCAAAACTCTAATCTACAAAGTCGTCATGACAAACATCGGACAGGCGTACAACTCTGAGACCGGTCAGTGATGAGAAATATATCACGCCTGATCACGTGCATCCTAATTAAACTACATGTTTATAATTACAGAAAGAGCAACAACACTCCAGCTAACCAATCAGAGCAGAACCTGGACATGAGCAGGAGAGAACTCTTTAAAGTAGAGACACTACATACTGATATACACCTGAACATCAGCAGGAGAGGACTCTTTAAAGTAGAGACACTACATACTGATATACACCTGAACATCAGCAGGAGAGGACTCTTTAAAGTAGAGACACTACATACTGATATACACCTGAACATCAGCAGGAGAGGACTCTTTAAAGTAGAGACACTACATACTGATATACACCTGAACATCAGCAGGAGAGGACTCTTTAAAGTAGAGACACTACATACTGATATACACCTGAACATCAGCAGGAGAGGACTCTTTAAAGTAGAGACACTACATACTGATATACACCTGAACATCAGCAGGAGAGGACTCTTTAAAGTAGAGACACTACATACTGATATACACCTGAACATCAGCAGGAGAGGACTCTTTAAAGTAGAGACACTACATACTGATATACACCTGAACATCAGCAGGAGAGGACTCTTTAAAGTAGAGACTACATACTGATATACACCTGAACATCAGCAGGAGAGAACTCTTTAAAGTAGAGACTACATCCTGATATACAGCAGGAGAGGACTCTTTAAAGTAGAAGACAGTA
>NW_011365983.1:0-9032 GCF_000735185.1 Notothenia coriiceps | reverse complement strand
GATCTCAAATGCAGGAACAGAGCCACTTCATCCACAGAGGATAAAGAAGTTCTGCACCCTGAACACAGCTTACAGTCCCACTATATATTCATGAAAGGAAACCGCCAACTGTTCCTACATCCCATCATCAAACCATAAAGCCCCCTCGTCCTTAACCATTTGCAAATCCCCCTTTTACTCTTCCTTTTGCCCTCCTGAAATTTAAATCCTTAACATACTGTATGTGTTTAACCGTGTAAGAGGCAGTCAGAGTATAAGACTATATGTTTTAAATGATTATATGATAATTTGACACGACACCAACAACCAGTAAATAAACTGAGCTATGTCGCTGTGTGTTTCTCAGACTCACCCCACACAGACGGCCTTCCTGTCCAGCGTGGACCTCCACACACACTGCTCCTACCAGATGATGATGCCTGAGGCCATCGCCATCGTCTGCTCGCCTAAGTTTAATGAGTGAGTTAGAAAAAAAACACTGATGTCCCGTCATTCCTCAATCTAAGTTATAATGTTTTCATGATGTGTCACAGGGATATGGAGTAGGCAGCCAGAGGGGGGAGCAGCAATCTAGGGGCACGGCATATTGTAATGCCACTATTTCTTCACACTGATGTTAATTATTCCATATTTCAACCAGGTGCCTACCAGATTCTGAGCATGCTGTAAATTATTGTAAAGGAGAATTACGCTCTGATCTGTTTTTTTGCTCTTTGTAAAACATGAGGCCCATCACACTGCCTTTAGTTGTTACAGATGACCTGATCAGATAAAGAGTTTATTTGCTGTGTCTAGTTTTCATTGTAGCTAGGCAACAACCACATTTGTGCTAATGTTAACACAAACCAGGAACTGTATGCTCCTAGTAAACATTATCTGAAGTACTGCGCTAATTTACCTCCAGGCTGATTTCTGGTTAGTTAATGTGGGATACAGTTGGTAAAGTCATAAAGCTCCATGTGTCTGGCAATAGTTACCACAGAGGGCCCACCTTTCAATTAATCCAATTTAACGGTGGTAAAACACACATTTCTTTCAATTCAGGTTACTTCAGACATACATATTCAATTACAAAAAAGTGCTGTCTGATCGGTCTTCTTATTAGTTTTAGCCCACACAGTCTGTCTTAATATTCAAGCCTTACTTCAACTACCTTGCCATTTATGTGTAATTGTAGCGTGTCTAGAAGATCGCCCTAAATAAAGGGTTTTAATAATAATGTCTGTAGAGGGGCTGTAGAGGGAGTTGTTAAAGCCTACTTTACAAGTTGCTTGCAGTCTCTCTCTGTCTGTTTATGCTGTGTGTGAATTAATTTGATTGTTTGTCCCAGGATCGGTTACTTCAACTTGACGGATCGAGGAACAAATGAGATCTCCACATGTAAACAGAAAGGCTTTCACCCTCACAGCAAAGACCCCCCTCTATTTACAGTGAGTACACCTCTGCTTTCAGTTTTTCCCTGTACTGAATATTGTTCTCCTCGAACATTTAGGGAAAAATGTATCAATATGACGTTTGTGTTTTCCGTTTCAATACAAATGGGTTATTCCTTGATACAGGAAATCTAATTTCCACCTCATCTTGATTTAAAGGGGACCTATCATGCAAAATGCACTTTTGTACATCTTTTATACATGAATATGTGTCCCCGGTGTGTCAGGGAACTCACCAAGTGTCAGAAAACACAACCCTCTCTCTTTTCCTCAATACCCAAATCTCTAAAAACAGGGCTGCAACGGATCTGATTATTATTTGAATTTTTCTGACGTCAGAAAAGGGGTGCTCCGCCTATATGGGCAACTCTCCACCAATCAGGGGAATGAGAGGTTGCCGTGGCATGGTAACAGCATGGTAACAGCATGGTAACATGACGCTCGTGCCTCGCCCCCCTCCTTTGCAGGGGGGCGTGGTCAGCTGCAGCTCATTTGCCACAGAATCAGCCCTTGCAAAAACAGGGCTGGAATAGAGCAAATAGAGCGAAATGAGGCATTGCTAAAATGCATGATCTGTTTGGTATTTTGAAAAAAAAACTTCACAGACATGTTTTATATAAGTATGGCCCTACAATATATTATTCAGATATAGCATGATGGGTCCAATTTAAGGAAACATTTTGAATAAAATGTATTCAACATTTATTTTGCGGGGCCATACAAGGGTTCTATCTAATTGTATACTCAAAGATAAAGAGACTGAGACCAATATTATTTTCTTTCACCCTAAAAATATAATACGAATAGTGATTTCTTTAAATGAATGAAAACTAAACCAAAGGTTGTTAAATAAGCCTAGAACTTATATATCATTTTACATCATCTGAAAAAATGATCTTAGTTTCCTAAAATATTTTGTTAAATGTGTAGGTAGAATGAGGGTTTACGTGTCTGTTACTTAGCTTGAGTGACCTGGACTTAATTTATATTGATCGGATTAAGCTTCAAATTCTGTTATGTTTTCTATCTTTACTTGGATACAACCCCGTAGCAGTGCTTGAATACCCTAAAACAGAATGTAAAGCGGCATTTAGAGCCACAGTCTTGCTTTATTCAGACAAAGGCAGCATGTTCAGGCGAGTGAGGCCTCCCTGCACAGGCAGGACCCCAAACTACAGGGCGTCCCCCCCTCACCACACACCACTACAGTTAGTCAGCAGCTTTTGTTGTTTTCCGACCACAGTTTACATGCAGCCCGGCTCATTATTCATCTCATGAGAGCGACGCAGCCGGCCTTTATGTACATTACCCCTTTGCTTTGTTTATCAGTTGGGCCCCTGCCTTTTCCACCACACTTCCCCGTTCTCCCTGTTTCACCGACAGTGAGTTCCAGGCACCATCACATGATACCCCGCTCGCCATCGTTTGCGGTGCGCTTTGTTTACAGTTCCCACAGTGCCCTTTTGTTGTCTAACATCATCAAGCAAAATCAAATAATTCCGCAAGACATTTAGAAACGTGGCCCCTCTTTACTCACCACTGCTCTCCTCTCACCCTTTAGCATTTCATAGCATGTCTCATGTAATGAGTAACGCGACAGAAGACCCTCTCTGTGTTGAGGATAGTCGCTTTAACACAGTCTCTCTGTTACTGTTTTAGGAGTGTTGCGTGTGTGCATTCACCTTGCAACAATATGGTGATAAACCATGTTTTCAAAGCTCTCGATGTCAAGCGAAGTAGATTATAATTAGAGAGGGGTGGGGGGGTTCCTCTCTACGAGATGTAATGCCGTCCAGACGTCGCGAAAATTGTGTGTGTGTGTTCTGGTCTAATTGTCTTGGTTTTATGTTTGCAGTTTCCCAGTGTAATTCGTAATATAAGTAATAAGTAATATTTTTTGCAACAGGCTCAATTTATTAAGCGTCCTTACTTTACACCGAATCCTTAATAATTGTCCACCTTACCTCCACCAGTTCTCCCACCCTCCTCTTTCTCTCCTCACCCGCCTCACCTCTGCCCTTTCCTCCTCTCTCCTGCCACCTATACCTCTCTTGCTCAAAGGGGAACTCCCTGTAGAAGGAGAGGGCTGCTGTTTTGGAACAATGGTTCCTGATTAAACTCCCTTCAGAATGCTGTATCAGCTTCTTCACTACGAGAATCTCAACACACCCACACATACACACTACCGATTTATTTATTTCTCCCTGTTGTGATTTTATTTGTTGCTCACATCATGCATGAGAACAAAAAACGAATACAAAACCGCACCACACCTGGTATCAATAGAAAAATAAATAGTACAACATGTTGGTAATTAGATTATTTGCTTTGAGACCGTAAATGAGATGAGAAGATCGATACAGTCTGTTTGCTTGATATGAAAGAAGGCAACAGCCAATTAGCGTACATAACTTTACATAACAAAGACCAACGGGGCAACAGGGACGTACAAAAACTAAAATTTTTACACTTCATCCGCAATTTGCCATAACATGCACATTGAGTGAATGTAGGAGGATTTTGTGACCTTCGCAGAGAGCCAGGCTGTTTGCAGTCTTTAATGCTAAGCTAACCAGCAACTCGCTGTAGCTTCATAAAAGCTGTATCCATCTTCTCAACTAACTCTCTGCATGAAACTGAAAAGAGGTTGCACAACAGTTTATACCTTTAACAACTAGCAGAAGTTGACATCACATGCACAAATCACAAAAGACTTGCAGTCAGAGGAAGAGATGTATCTAGCATTTATCAAGATGTGATTCTTGACCTGAAACACATGTGTGGCACCTGATGGAGTCTGTCACAGGGAGAGTGTATCTTTTGTTAAGACTGTGTTTTTTGGAGGCGGTGGTGTGTGAAGTCCAGAGAGAGAGACTTGTGCACAGATGGTATTCAGGTGTTTACACACACACACACACACACACACACACACACACACACACACACACACACACACACACACACACACACACACACACACACACACACACATATATGAGGCACAGGTGCAGTGCCTAAGCAGAGAGGGGAGTTTGGACACCTGCAACTCCCCCAGCCCTTCTCGCCTTGCCGCGCCCGCCCTCAGGTCACACTGCTGCCCTCATCCACCCCGGGAAACCCTCTGCAGCCCCTCAGTTGTTGATCGAGGTAAGGTGAGAGCCGTTATCTCAATGTCTGGGAGGAGCAGCTCAGCAGACCTAGAGCCATTATAGTGCCACAAATCACTGCAGGACTGAGGAGTCCCATCTCACACCGCTGTGTGAAACTCAAACCATGCTCAGGGGTAAGTAGAAGAGCAGGATGAGGAATGGAGAGGGAGCAGTCAGAGAAAAGAGGAGATTATAGGGTTTGCTCTTGTTTTACAATCGTGGATACAACTTTGGTGCATCTTTTCCCCAGCAGTATTAAATTCAGTGCCACTAGATGACAGACTTGAGTAGAGAAAGCGCTCAAAGTATCCCCCCTAAGTGATTCCCCCAGAGATCCTGTGTGCGCTGTGCTCGGGCCTTCAGACTGTTTGCCATACAATCAATGCTGTACAGCTTGTAAACTAACAGTTAGGCTTTTGAAGTGATAGAGCTGCGGTTGAGAAAGTGCAGAGCATCTCCGGATGCACAACATCCTCTTTGGAGATACTTGCCTGGAAGTG
The DNA here is from genome assembly GCF_000735185.1 of Notothenia coriiceps. Classification (NCBI taxonomy): domain Eukaryota; kingdom Metazoa; phylum Chordata; class Actinopteri; order Perciformes; family Nototheniidae; genus Notothenia; species Notothenia coriiceps. Next base: position 3,950 of record NW_011365983.1, on the reverse strand, counting down.
GTGAGGGTTGTTGACCCAGGAAGTAAATGGGGTGACTGAACGGCTTGTCACACAACTGCCTCATCCTTCTTTCACCTATCCACGGCCCATACACTATGACCATATTTTGACTACTGTCATCATGCAAAGTTTTATCACTGAGTAAAAAAGCCTGAAGAAACTAAGCTAGCGCCTCTCATGCTTAGAATAAATAGATCCCCAGAGGTCCCACTTTGTGGTTTGTGCATTTTCTTTCTTTCCTGTTATTTTTCTAGCTCATGAACCCAGAGTCCTCTGGAGCACTTCACACATGCATTGTTGATTCTGTAAAATTACATGCTTGTGTGTGTGTGCACGCATTTATAGGGTTATCACACTTAATACGAGCGGAAAGAAGGGGGAAAAAAGTGTTTGTGGCCGAGAGCAGCAGGGAGCGAAAGACAAACGGTTGTATTTGGATGTGTGTGTTATTTTAGTGTTTATAGTGTTTGTGTGTGTGAGTTCTTGCGGTTGGCAGTGCTGTTCTTCATTAATGAAAAATAAACTGCTGGATGGCTCCCTTACGCCCTTTTTTAATGACACTTAAATGCCAAGTGGGCACACACACACACATGCACACAACATAGACACACATCCAACATGGCAAACATGGTGGTAGTGACACATTTCCTTTTCTACTCATAAATGATCATAAATACCTAATGTCGCTAACTCTGCTTATTATAAGACACCAGTGAGGATGTAGCTGTTATTAGACCATTTTTCATCATACATTTTCCCTAGCTTCCTGTTCAGGGATTCTGGGAGCCTAATGCAGCATACGTTGGGCTGGCATGGAAACAACCTGGACAGGTCTGTCCTCCAGCAAATACAGACACACCCCCTCACGCTGGCATGATGACATCCACACTAATGAGCAAATTTGAGTCTTCAGTCTCACCAGACTTTATGTATTTGCAAAGTGGGAGGAAATGGGAGCTGCCAAAGGAAATATCTGAACACAGGAAGAACACCACAGAAAGGAAATATCGATATCCTCTGTGCTTTACATGATATATCTAGTTTGCAGCCGTTTCAAATGACTCTTTCATGCACTCATGGCAAGTAGAACTTCCCTTCTGCATTATAAAACCACAATATGCAAGAGTACCAGCAGATGCCCGTTCCTCCATTTCTTTTTTTATTCTTGTAGTCCCCTCTTTATCTTTCCCACCTCAAGCCCACTTTGCACGGTCCCTGCATCCCTCATATCTTCCTGAGAAATGATATCTTTCAGGATGAGCTGCTCTGTCTCTCAGCAGTGAAGAGTGCTGGTGTGTGCTGGGTTTGAGTTTCAGCGATGCACCCCAGTGCCTCTGGAGAGGGTCTGATTGAGGTGTAGGGGTACTGTGAGTCTGTTGTGTGTCTGAGGTTGCGTAGATATGTGCTTTGCCGATCACACCGAGCGCTCACAAGGCTGTTTAGCTGAATGGAATGTGATATCCATGGGGGCGTGCGTTAGTCAGGGCCAGGATACACGCATCATGATCAAATGTTTCCCTCTCTGGGACCCGCGGGGACTTTACACCCCTATCATCCGTGCTGGCTGAGTTTGTGAGGTGCCTCCTGGATACACACTCACACCTGTCTCTCCGGAGCCCAGATCACCTGCAGGCTGTGTTTCTGTGTCAGTGTTTTTCTATCTGTGTCTATACTGTGTTGTTTCTGTCCAACCGCACTTTCTCTGTCACTTATCCTTAAGCTTTAAACCTGATTTGCATTTAACTGTCCTGTGATATTGAAAATCTTGCACAAGAGTTTATGTCATCTAATTTGACACTAAAGCCAAAGGAACATTTCAACATTTTGGAAAATGTGCTTAAGCGGTGTCAAGTGGAGATTTAGATTAGAAGATCAACGCTCACATGCTTAGCTTAGATTATTTTATTTTATTTTAGCATAAAGAATAGAAACAGCAAAAAGAGATAGCCAGGTCCACATATCAGCTTCATAAACATAGCCTACTATGTACTATAGTCTTCATATATTCTTATTCTTGGGGACGGTGAAAAACAGCGTTTCCATCGCCCTGTTTGTATCAGACACACACAGAAATTGATAACGTTTTTTTTTAACTTTTTTGCTTTGACAAAGACTTCCTGGTTAGTTAGAACAACACTTATTTTTGTGATGACAGATTAAACAAACAAGAAAGAGCGTGTTATTTACTTAAGAGCTGGTGGTTAAAGAAATACAACTATTAGAGAGAAAGCACATTTCTGACAACAGAGACGATTTACATCAAGGAATGCATGCACATATAGCTCAACTTCACAATATATAATAACAACATTGAACATTGAACAATTTGGGTTATGTCGAAATATAAAATCTTGTCTTCAGTATTAGGAAAACTCTATCATACCTATTTTTTTCCATTCAGCCTTTCTGCTCTGATAAACCAGTGCATATAAAAGCACTTGGATGAAGAACTTTTCTAAGTTCATTTTCCTCTCTGCCTGTTAGGCCAGAAACGACCTAGCCAGTACCTGACAGTGTGGAACTCAAACCAAATAAACCTTGTAGATTTGAGTTAGTGCTTGTTCTTGTTGTTACAGCTTTTTGGCTTGGCAGAGGCCAGGACCAACACTGACTTTCATCCATGTAGCAGTCAGAGCTGCCTGGAGCTGTAACAACCTTGTTTTATATTGCATCGCAGCAAGGAATACTACATTATAATGCTGTTAAAATGTCTCTTAAGTTGTCTTTGTAAACAGATGTATAATGGGAAACTGATCGTCTTTAAAGTTTAAATATAAAAATCCAACTGTAGTATTTAGTAAAATGTGTTTAGGGGAGGAGGGCAAAGATTCTGGAGGCATTTTAAATAGTTGTTACAATTAACTGTTACGGGCAGATTAACACAAAAACACAGCATTCTCAAGCGAACCACAAGAAATGCTGTTTATTTTAGTACTTCTTCTTCTGGTACTGTTTTTAAACAATGTTGCTATGCTACCTTTTCCTGCCGTAACACCATAGACAATTTGCAGACCGCAGAAGACCCTGCTGGTGGCTCAGGGCATGTTTCTTGGGCTGCCCGGTTGCTGGGAAATCCAGTGCACATACAATGCATGTGTTTGTTTTAGCTTTTCTTTAGAATCTGGTTCTACACAATTTGTGGATGAGGGTGGATAAGACAGGGAATAACTGCAAACCTTACTCCACTGAAAAGTGAAAAGCGAGCTTAAAGAGCATCTTGCAGGTTTTTTTTTCTTTCTACATTTATGCTTAAACTTGCTTGAAAATTACAATTAAAAAAGTGAATGTAGGATTTGATATGTCTTACGAGACATAAGGGCAGGAATTCAGAGGGAAAGGAGCAATTTTTAGCTCTGCTCTTAAAAACGGCTTTTTTTTAAGGTCATACGTCAAACGCGTCATATTACATCACAAAGGGTAAACATCTCCGCTCTCTGACCGCGGGTATAGTTAGTAGTTGCGTTGAGTTGAGCGGTTGTGTTTTAGTGAGCTGGTATTTTTCGGTAGTTTTACATTGTATTTCACCATTTGTAATCATGGTGCAGTATTGTGTTTGTGCAGGTTGCACAAATACCAGCCTGTTAGGACATCGAGTCCACAGTAAAAAGGACCGGAGCTAGCGTTCGTTCCTGGGTGCGTTGTGCATCCACCTCCCTGCAGCACATACTCTCCACAGCTTTATCAGGAAACCGTATTACTTCTCTCCTCCCCCCCCCTTCGCTGCTCTCTCTCTCTCTCCCTCCGGTACACGGCACCGTAAGACATAGTGTGGAGCTGCATTAGGTAACGCTGTGGTGGCTGTACTGCTCCAGCCGTCTCCTTTGTGTTTGTTTGTTTCCCCCTGTCTGTGTTGTTTGTGTGCTGTCACTCCTGGCTCCCGGCTCAACCTCCACTCACCTGCTGCAATCAGCTGTGCACCCTCCCCGACTACACACCTGCTTTCCATCAAG
>NW_011365982.1:0-7634 GCF_000735185.1 Notothenia coriiceps | reverse complement strand
GTTTTCCGAATGCCAGGAAGGATTCTTGCCTAGCTTCTGAAGCAAGTGACTCGGAAGACATGTGCTACCAAGCAAGCATCCTCACGATCGAGAAACGGCCACAGTTATACTGCAAAAGAAACTGGCAAGTCTGCATGGACAAATAGTGCCAAATGTCACCCCTCTGCAAAGTCACCCCTCTGCAAACTCTTAAAAGATCAGCACTTTAAAAGTTCCTCATAATAGGTTAACTGAGAAAAGTATGTGACCATAATTATGTTATGGTCAGATTTGAAGATTAATTCTGTTGGTTAATGAAAGGAATTACATCACTAAACCAACCTTTGTACAGCAACCTCGGCTAAGGCCTGATCAGGTCTGGCAAGAAAAGCAGTGGGATTTTTGATAATGCAGCACGCATAATGTTCTTTGAGCGACAGGCGGGTACCATCTCATGTTGCTTAGTAACTGCACCAATGATACCTATTTTTTGATTGGCTAGGTAGCGTTACTGCCAAAATACCGACAGCAGGAGGCCCCCCAATGTGGGCTTTACAATAGCTCTTATGTTATATAGGTCGAATATAGGCTTCAACGTAACCTATGTTTGACGTCCTGGATACCACGTCCATATTTTACATATTTTGCGCTGTTGTTTGTATTAGTGTGGACTGGACCGACTGAACTGACACCGGCAGCCTTAATAATTGTGGAAGGATGGACCCCCATCCTGCGAAAAAAAGGAGGAAAGGTGGTGCAGAGAGGGAAAGGGAGAAAAAAGCACGCGAGGAGGAGGCAGCGAAATGTGCTAAAATCACAGATGTATTCAGAACCCCCCGTATGGTACAGAATGACAAAGCAGAAAGTAAGTTGGCCAACATTATGAGCCACATTTATTTCTATATTGTAGCCTGATGTGCACATCGACTGACTGTCAATAAAACAGTTTCTCAGTCCAATGTTAAGTTAGTGGCAGACCCTGTGTGACTGAGACTGTGAGGCTACAAAAAACCCAAACCTCCTTAATTTTACTCAAGGCAAATATATGTAGGCTAATATAACCGTTAGACTGCAGCTAACTGTGGGGCTACACAAGTATATATTTTTTGTGTGTGGGTTAAAATCGTTTTAATAGAAACCACAAATGAAGACAGTATAAATAACAATGGTTTAATGCAGACATGTGTTACAGGGACTACTAGAATCATCATACTAGCGTGACTGTAAACATCAAGGGGTTAAATTAAAAAAATGTATGTGTTTTAGAGGAAATTTCAGAATATCGCGATATATATCGTGTATCGCGATATAGTCAGTAAATATCTCGATATAATTTAGAGACCATATCGCCCAGCCCTAGCTACAATTGGTTACTGGTTTGGTTACTTGAAGTTGACAGAATCCATACAGGAAGCTAAAAGTGACAGGGGTGGTGGTGCAAGAGCCCTCAAATCCTGGGAATTTTGACAATCAAGTCAAGGTTAAGTATCAGATTCCATGATGAATATTTTCTTAGGATTTGATAGTCTGTTTGCTTTTCTCATATATGCAAAACAACTAATAACAGGTTGGTTCACAAATCATGGTTTCCTGCAGATCGATCACATAACGTCTCATAAAACTTGTACAATCCACTATAGCAGAAAAAACATATTGCCTTAATCCACTTACGGCCTTCTCTAGATAATCACACTTAATTCCTTCAGTTCAGTTTCCAAATTAACGAAACCCATCATTATGGATTTTGTACAGTTACAGCCATGATTCATAAGTTTTGACGGCTGGAAAAGCCTCTGGTCAATACCAAGACATCACTGCCAATTTACTGACTCTCGCTAATGACTAGACGTTGTTAATGAGTGTAAAAATATGAAATCTTCAAGCAAAAGAACCCCAAATCAATTAACTATTAAGGATTAGGTTGCCAGTTGTACGATAATTATCATGTGTACAATCATTTTGCCCTCTGTACAAGATAATAAAAAATGTTCTGTATGTTTACTATTGGAAGTTGGTCTCACTTCAATTCAGATTTCTATATGTATGTATTATTTCCGTAGTAATGACTCACGTCCAATAATTTTCCTCAAAATACAATTCCCTTAAGCCTCTGGACAGCCCTTTAACACTTTACAACTGACAATGCTAATAAACACCATCAGGTTACATTTAACAACTATGCAAATGGGAGATTCATAGTTTTCTCATTTTGGGCAACTAATGAGCAGCCTTATTTTTAATGAGCTGTATGTGTAACAAGAACTGGATGATGTTGACAGGTATCCAAATTTGAACCTTTGTCAAGCTGAACATCACCATCTGGATAATTTAGGTATTCTTCTTTTTTTTTTAAATACAGAAGAGGAAGAAAATAAAAACCTAGTTCTTCCAAGTAAATTAAATCTCGGGTTATATAAGCAGTATAATAGCTATATTGTTTCACAGTAACACGTGCATTTCAATTTGTCATTAATTAGCATGGGATTTATTATAGTAAGATTTGGGTTTTTCTTTTTACTACTCATCGGAGAATTCCAAGCAGAATGCTACAACGTGGAGCTAGAAATGAAAAAGTAGTTGCATTATTTAAACCCATCAGAAATATATGGATATTCTCCTTTATTCGCAATAATTGATATTCTGACAAGTCAGGCTCCTACAGGAAAACTGCAAGCAAGCATATATATTTTGCCAGCAATGAAGTCGTATTTTTGCCAACATGCACATTTCACGAGTTGCAAACATGCACGTTTTGGCAATCGTGCCAAAGTTACCTACTTAGTTCAAATACCAATATGCAATGTGACTGGCAACGAAAAACTATTTAAAACAGCCGAATGATAAAGCCTCACTGATGACCATAAACTTTGGTAATTTGGCCAAACATGAATTTACCAAGCTGCTAATAAGTCTCCCACAAATGGTGGAGCTATTTTCAATTCCTCCAATCGATACACAACACTACATTAGAGTTATAGCAGCAAAGAAGCACAAGTAAATGGGAACAACTATCCGTCTTCACATTCAGTTACTCGTCAAATATCAATGCAACCTTTTTTATAAAGTCTTGTTTTCATTGAGTTGTATAATGAAGAACCATCTAATTTACAGTGATGGATTATTTTCATTAATGCCGCAGCATGTCTGCACAAGCTGTTGTTAATGTACTTTTTGAAAACAGCAAGACCTAATGACTCAGCCATGCTGGGTAAATCTGCAGCACACTGTGGTACAGTAAATATATTTAGTGTGGGACCTTACAAAGAGTTACTGTTAACACAATGACAAAACTATAATGCAAATGATGAAGTCAATGTACTTGATTTTATTTATATAATTCTACATCTAAAACTTAAAAATATTTTCTCAAGCCATTTGCGTGTCAATGGGTGCGCAAAATAAGCTAACACTCTATATAGCACAACTATTTGAAACTGGATGTTTTATACAGTATCTGACTGAATCCAGGGATCAGAAATGCTAAGAAAGCATTTGCTGAAAAGCAGATAAGTGTAATAACGTGGGAGTGCAGTTCTTCTCGGCAAACGTGGTTGTTTGATGTTTCTATACCAAAAATTCTGTTTTAAATTGCTCTATAAATAACCTTTTATGCTTTAAGTAGGTAACTTCCCTATGCGACAGTCAATCCACTGTATGCTATACAGCTCCGTGTGTCAATATTCTGGAAGGTCTATAAACAGTAGCCAGAACGGCGCGGTCCTCTTATGCACAGAGCTCACAGAAATGTGGTATTATATGTCCCGCAATCATCCCAGTTCAATCTTCCACTCAGAGCGACTCAGAGGAATCAAAGCCACTTGTACATTTCCTCTCCATTGTGCATTCATTGTTTGAATAGGCTCGTCTCTCAGAGCTGTGTAGCTCAAATAGCAGCACGGCCGCACAAGTATCGCCAAATCCGTCCTACGTGTGAGATTATTGCTTATGGTTTTGTAAGCGGGAAGACATAAATGACAAAATGAAGGAAGCTCCAACTAGTATGGGCCGCACATTTTCTATAAATTGTTCCTTTTATTATTCAAGGGTATAAAGCATAGGCCTATTTTTTCCTCTATTTTACACAATCAACAGTGCAGTAACAGAGTTATGTATGAGTGGGGATTGGGTGTCTTATTTTGGCACAATGGGAGGGGTAATTTGGGGTGAATGTAGTTTTTGAAGAACTAATCTGGGGCCGTCAATATTTCCATTCTAAAGACAAAATCCACTTAGACAACCAAAAAAAAAAGTATTGCTTTTCAAGTGCAGTTGCCTTAAGTGTTAAATAAATGTCCACAACAATCTACTAAGCTGGTTTAGGGACATGGCAGAGTACTTTATATCTCACTTGGAAATGAATAGGGACATTAAAATGCATAAGTTTTTCCTGCCTGGAATCTAAATAAGAATGCTAATGAAACGCAGTGGGTATTAATAATGCAGAAGACGAGTTTCCTTTTATTTGCCAAGGAAACATATTGCAGAAAGATTCCAAACAGTGACAGCGCAACATGTTTTGATGTATCAGGATTTATGACACAACATATCCTCTTGACATTTAAAAAAATTAAAAACACCACCTAATTAAGACTTTAATTACAGCCTGGTTTTGTAGTTAGTTGAATGCTGGAATATGACTGTGCATAATACTGTATTATATATGTATCTTTGCACTTCCTACAGGGACTAATTATACACTTTAAAAAAGACTAATTTATGATATAACACTGGAGTGTGCCCTTTGGCCCACTTCAGGTCTCTCATGGGTTCCTCTAGTTCCAGTCATTAGTTCATTTTCCTTAAAATAATTCAAGTGCAACCGCGGGGAAATGATATCTATATATGTATAATGATTGGCACAGTGTTACTAAACAGTTGATTCAGCGTAAGTAGAAAATGCTATGCTATGATAAAAAAAATATATATAACCTTATTTTTGTTAAACTTGGCTTTCAGTTTGACAATATTATGTCAACAATTACTTTGGTAGCTCTGGGAACATTTTAAGAGATTACGTGTTCATGGTGTAACAGGAATTATTTGGTTGAATAATGATTGACTTCCTGAAGGAAAAAAAACAGTCTTTCACACTTCATTCAGTAGGGTATAATTATGCTTCCTCGGATCCTGCCAAGAGACATTCTCCGGGATGTGACCGCAGGGGGCCGGAATTATATACGACATTATATGTCACTTATTTTCTTGCCTTTTGAAAAGGGACAAGGATTTGATTGTCTGGTAATTATTCATCACTGCATTTTATTTTAGTACCATTTGTGATCATAGTTTTTGGTTGGCCTTGTTTCGTCTGTAAAGGTATTGACGACCAGCCCATACCACTAACATGTAGTGCAATTATCTAAGGCTGTGTGTAAAGAATCATTTTCCATCATTGTTACTGTATATAAATATTTTTGTGTCAGTATAGAATGGTGCAGGGATGAGTCCTAAAACCCGGATATGAGTTAGCACTTTACCATGTTCTGTTCCCTCATCTGGAATTGAAACATTTCTGGTTATATGACTGAAATAAGGTCCGTGGTTAATAGAAGCTCAAAAGCTTTTAAAGTTTTTACCCAGAATATCAAATATGACCGTAAATACCCCACTGGTGATGAATATTGTTTCTATATGTCATAACATAGTGTTTGCTAACAAGTGACTAAAAGAGACAACTAAAAGTCCTCCAAACGAACATTAGCTGCCTTTAGCTTAGCGGTGGAGATGCAACGTCAACGTTACATTTGTACTTCTGGCGATTGCATTAACGCTTCAAAGTCATAAAAGTCGTAACATTTTTGGAGATTATCCTTTTGAACACAAAAAGTGTTAGTATCCTATATGTGTGTTTGCCTTATTATTGTAAGACTTATTTTCTTTAATATTCCAAAAATCTATTAAAATATATCACTGCTTTTAGTCAAATGTCGGCCAACAAAAATACATCATCACTACCTTATTCTTTTGTCTGGTATATTTGCTCAGAGAAAGTTGTCATGTTTACTTCTCAGGAAGACTGCAGATGGAACATTGTTAAAGAGGCCCTTTTATATATTTTTGGGGTTTCCCTCACCGGTAGGTTTTTGTGCATGTAAATGGTCTGCAAAGGCTACAATCCCAAAGTTCCCTTTTGAGACACCGCCATTGGACTCCTGAACACATCATGGGAACGTTATATTGATTGCACTTGATTATAGGCAAACAGCTATTGTGAACTTGGCTGTGTCTCCTGGAAGCGTCAATTTACTGAATAAATTATCACAAAAAGTGACGTTTGTGAGAACCAGGTTTAGTAGAGTGAAAGAGAAAGGTGTGAATGTGTTCACAGCAAACAGCTGTTAGGGAGGTAGCAGAGGAGGAAACATGTGATCCAGGGCGCACTGCCAGATTTCTGTGCTTTAGGGACCAATAAGTAGTATCTGCAGGTCTGTAGAAAAATGAGCATGTCACATTAATACGTGTTGGTATTGACAAGGTTCTAGTAATTAGTTCTAGTGACATCCCTACAGGAATCCAACTTACAAGGAACCAATTGCACCAGATCTTGGTCAATGTAGCCTGTTTTCAAAGCAAGGCTCAGTTCTGAATCAAAACGGGTTGCATCAGTGTTGCCAAAATTGGACTGACCAATAGGTGCAAATAACCCTACCAAAAGTACTTAATAGCCAAATATTGACCCCAGCGCTTTGTCGAATTCAAATCTTAAAAATAATAGAAACTGCCCAAATGGGTTTGTGTCTTTTTACACAATTGTGCAAGTACACTTACAACTTTACTCTATACCATTGACTGCATTCCTACAGGAGCCATTTGGGGTTAGTTATCTTGCTCAAGGACACTTCAATATGTTGACTGCAAGGGCTGGAGATTGAACCACTGACCCTCTGACAGGTAGGGTTATATCCGAATATTCGTTCATTGGAGTACTATTCGGGTTTCAATTTCGTTGTTCGGATAATCGTTTTGTCCCCGGTTTTTTTTCAAATTGAATTTTTGGAAATCTCCAATATCAACGTAAGAGCTTGTCCCTCTTTGGGGGGTGCTAACACTTAACCATAAATAGAGATGTCCCGATCCGATCACGTGATCGGGGATCGGAGCCGATCATGTGATTTTCAAAAGAAAAAAAAAAACGGGAATCGGGATCTTTTTTTATGTTCAAGTGTTAAAGTCATCCTGAGGCCTTAGTTTTGGTTTCAAATTACACAACATCATGTATGTGTTGCTTCTTTGGAGCTTATTTTCATAGACGTGGTTGCTTATTTCTCTCAAATCTGGCAACAGAGTAGGCAGGGCGCAGTGTCTAATTGTAGCAGTAAGCTAATGAGCACTGATAAGCTTTATTTTGTTTTGATCCAATGCTGCACAACTGAACTGATCCAATGCTGCTGGGAAAAAAAGAAGCTACATGTATATCCATGTTGGATAGAATATCCAATTTAAATAAAAAAATAACCTTAAGGGACAACTTGAATACTTTTTTGCTTTTTTTTCTCTTAATGCATTGCATAAAGATCGGATCGGGAAAATCGGTATCGGCAAATTGTCAAAATCAAATGATCGGAATCGGATCGGGAGCAAAAAAAGGTGATCGGGACATCCCTAGTTCTAGTGTACTGCTTTTAGGCAACAGATGTATAGAAGTAAAAAGAGGA
>NW_011365981.1:0-2512 GCF_000735185.1 Notothenia coriiceps | reverse complement strand
ACACACACACACACACACACACACACACACACACGTTAAATGTCCCTAAACTGACAGCTTCCTCCCACTCTTCTTCTCCCGTTCTGCCAAAAACAGTTGAGACGTTCAGAGAACATGCAGCACCTGAGCTGGAAATAACACACACACACACTTCTCAAAATGACATTGGATTTTTTTTTGTTATTACTGTTTTTTTTTTTAAGGTGGAAGATTTTTCTGCCTCTTCCTGCACTCTGAGGAATGTGTTATCCATCATGTTTGTGTATTGTTTTTATTGTGCAGCAAACAATAAACAAACACACTGCTCCAAGCAAACCAAAAGACAGGATGTACACACACTGAAACACACACATACACACACTCTGGGGAGCCAGAGTAGTGCCGAGTGCAGCCAAGCATAAGGAGATTTACTTCCTCCACCCCTGACAGACAGACACACACACACACACACACACACACACACACACACACACACACACACACACACACACACACACACACACACACACACACACACACACACACACACCATCATTCTACCACTATTACTAACTAGACAATGTGGATTATATCTGAAAATAGTCCCCAATAAATGCAGCATTTACTCCTGCTTCAGTGAAGTTTCCTCAAAACTACAGGGACCAGCTTTTCCAGTTCAGAATGATTCAATCTAAAGAAACAATATATATGAGATCTGTTAAGGAACCAGCAACACATTTTTTGTTTCGGTCTTTTCATGAGATTTGAGCAATAAGAAATTAGAAAATAATAAATGAAATGAAATAATATGATAGATATATAAAAAAACGTAATGTAACATAAATGATGAACATAATTAAAATGAATAACACTAATAGGAAATTGCTGCCCCCATGTAAGGGTCAGTTTTTAATAGTGAATACTACATGGTTTTTGGGTCTGCTATTGTCTTTTGAGTTTTATTTAGGTAGTAAGACCTTGTTTCCTGCACTGAATCAGGAAGTGTAGCTTTGTCTCTTCCTCTTGTTGCTGTTGGCAGAAATGACAGTGTGATGTTCTGTTGTCAGGTGTGTCACTGAGGTCTCTTTTTTCTGGCAGTCAATGATGGTTACTTTCAACCATGGCGATGACTCTTGGCTCCAGTATGAGTACAGTATTGCAATATATAATATAATCATCATATTATGTGCTCTTATGTGTAAGATAAATTATGAGAGTTAAATATATGTAGCGCAGTGAAAAGTAGAATATTTGCCTCTCAAATGTAGCGGATTAGACATTTATAACAGTAAGGAAACCAAAAGCATGACAAAGCAGTAGTAATTGAGTAAAAATACTGAGTTACGTTCCACAAGGAATAAAACAACATTGTATTCTGTGGTGTAAAACACTAAATAAACTGAGATTAGAGTATTTATACCCAATTTCAAAGAGAAGAAACCGAGAATATGATTTTGGTGGTGTTTGTCACACAGAGAGCAGACTGTGGTGTGTTTGTGGTTCCGGGAAATCACAGCAGAGTAAGACATCACTTTGTCACTAGGTTTCCTCCACGTACGTAATTACAGCACAGTCAGCGCTGACTGTGCAATACTCCATAAACCAAATCTGAACGGACCATTTCAAAACTTTGACTGATTAATTGACAGATCATAACAAATGTAAACGTGGCAACAACAAAAAAATGCATAGAAACAAACCATAAAATATCTAGTGCGTTTTGTAATAATAATAATAATAATAATAATAATAATAATAATAATGAAAAGGATTATAGTTGTTGCATTTTTTAGTTCATCAGTTAAATGTCACAGCTGGTAAAAGTGGAGCTCAGTATAATAACTGTAGTTGGGTATATAATCTGACATCATAATTCACTAGAGAATGCAATTCTTGATGAAATTGCTAGTGGGAATGCTTTATGCTGAAAAGCTGACGCTAAACTGCTATGCTGAAATTTAATGTGCAAGAAGAAAGTGAAGAATTTAGATTGAAATTATACATGAACACTGGGGGCTTGAATGTGTGATGAGAGAAGAAAATAAAGTAAAAAGGCTTGGAAAAGCAGCAGAATATTTGAACTGCAAACTTTTGAACTAACTTGATGGTGAATTATCTGTCGCCATGCCAACGGCATTTGATGACATCCCATAATACGCTTAGATGTGTTGATGGCTGCATCGTTACCAAACCTTTGAAGTTTTTGGCCATTTGCAGCATTTTCACTGAAGTTATGAGAAAACCATGTTTCATTGCGGGCATTGTGTTGCCATGGCAACAGCATGTCCCGTAGATGTCTTCACGGCTGGACTGTTAGCACACATGTGAAGTTTGAGCACTTTTTGAACATTTTCATAGGACATCGTGTTTTATGGTGAGAGATACATTTCCATGGAAACGGCATATGGTGAGATCTCAGATTTGGCGTAGAGCTGTTGAGGCATGGACCGGTGATATACAAGTGAAGACTGGGGGACGATTGGACCGTGTCCATTGGGCTTACAGCGACATCGTGTTTCATGGCGAGTGGTCT
>NW_011365980.1:0-1714 GCF_000735185.1 Notothenia coriiceps | reverse complement strand
GTAATTTCGGTGCAGTAAACATGTCATAGTGTCATTGGGCTAAATACCCAACCCAAACATTATTTTTGTTGGGATGTCTACGGTATATATAGATAGAATTGTCAGCTAAAGGACACGTAATGTAATGTCACATTCGTAGAATCGTGAAATGCTTGGCTGAGTTGGGAAAGTTTGTGTGTCAATGAAAGGAAAATGTGACAAAGTGCAAAATGGAATCCATCCAGCGAATAAATGATGACGTACATTACGCATTTGCCGTCAACGCCAATTGAAGCGATTGAAAATGTTCTCATCGTGTCAAGCAAATCTGAGTAACCTTCATCACACCAAAGTAAGTTGGGGGAAATGTGTGATCCACTTGGATGGAAACCTGGCTTGTGAGAGTTGAATGGGTCGAAAATAGGAATATAAAAAAAAGGGAGAAGATGCGTTGAGGGCAGAAAGAGGGAGAAAAGCGTGTGCACAGACATTTGTATAAGGAATGCATCTAGAAAACGATCTCACAAATCTGGAGAAAGAGAGAAAGAAGAGCCGTAATCCGCTTTAGCTCTTCATAACTATTTTTTATTTTCTATTTCTCCGTGTTGCTCTTTTTCCAATCTATCATTTGCGCATCATGTGATCTCGGTCTTGTTGTGATCAGTTTCCATCTCTCGCTACCTTCTCTGCCCTGAAACAAAAAGCATGAGCCTGAATTCCCTGCGTTACATAGTTCTCTTTTTCCAGTGCAGCCCACTTCTTCATGCTTTACTAACATATGACTCACAATGCCTCCTCGCCATTCAGCTAATTCATTCCTTCTCTTCGACCGTTTAATCATCATCACTCTCTCCTTTTCCTCTCTTCCGTTGTCACTATCTGTCCATTCTGGCTTGTCAGAAGTTTTTAACCCATGCTAACAGCAGAGCTCTTTGGCGTGAGACACACGCATTTCACTCCATTCACACGCTCACACGCCACACCTTGTATTTCTCACGCAGAGATTTCTTTCCAGGGTACCGCCCACCAAGTTGCGCCGCAATTTTGTAAACAAACGAGGCTTGTTTGAGACGCGTGCACTCCACTAGCACCCCGTAGACATTCGCGATGCGATACAGGGGGCTTCATACCCCACTAGCACCATGGGCGAAGTTTGAACTTTAAGGTTGGGGGTGCCAAAAAATAACTACAAATGTAATGTATAGCTATAGGCTGCAACACAAGGATTCATACATGAAAATTGATCAGGATAGCCTACAGGCTACTGCAGGTGTGTTTTCATAACTAATATGCCCAATAGATGAAATTACTATGGCAGCGGAACTCGCCGCAAAATAAAACGGCTGCTGCGGCACATACTGCTGCTATAATTAGGCTATAACACAGAGGTCTGTAGGATCAATGTTCCCCAATGCTCACACACTTTTTAATGAACTGTATAGGCATACTAACTAATAACTGTAGGATATAAGCACAGCAGTTTTATCACATTTTGACCTAATTTCAGCGATGAAAACAAAGCCAACCAACAAAGTAATGACTTTTGTTCACCGTCATCTAGTGATTATGATCTCCATGCATTCAGCGTCTCTGCCCCACAACTGTCAGCAGCGGCCGCTAGCAGGACCGAAGCATGTGAGCACAACGCAAACGGGAGGATTTGGAGGATTTTGGTTTGAGCGTGGAGCGGTGTCTGCTGCTTACTGCAGCTGGCTATCCCCGGATGCAGATGCTG
>NW_011365979.1:2921-19449 GCF_000735185.1 Notothenia coriiceps | reverse complement strand
ATAAGAAATGAATGCAACTGATTATTTAATGTTTAATGTTGTTTTTATAGGCAATCATTTAAGCTTTGTTAGTTCCAGGTTTAATATGTGCAATAAGTTCTTTTCAATAAATTTTGCAATAAACATTGAACCAGTCCGGCCCTCGACTAGTACCCATTTTTTAAATGTATTTGGCCCACTGTGTATTTGAGTGTGACACCACTGTTCTGTATAAACTGTAAAGCCCCCTGAGACAAAAGTACAATTTGTGATATTGGGCTGAATAATTAAACTTTGATTTACTTTTATTGAGGTGTTTGGCGCTCGAAGTACTCTTCACTTCAGAGCCCTCAAGAGCCAGATATAAATGTTTATTAGCGTCAAAAATTATGTTTCTATCAAAGGTTTTGCCACTACCTAAAACGCAGTGAAAGGAGTGTAAGGGACGGGATTTGTTAAGCTCTTCTCCACAATAGCAGTGAGATCACGCACAAATTTATTTATTTGAATAAATTGGAATATTTGATTGAACCCACCATCTTCTGACTCAAAGATAACCGCTCTTTCTCTTATGCCCCTTTCACACCAACGCGGTTCCGTTTTTTCCTGTTCACACCGCAGTGGAGCCGCATCTAAGCTCCGGAATCCAGTTAGTTTCAAGTACCAAAAAGTTGTCGGTCTAGAAAGCAAGCACCGCATACGTCACGCTTACGTCGGAGGCGGGGGCAGGGGCGGGATCAACCTCTAACAACAAAAAGCCTGCGTTTTATCCGGTTTGTACACAACGATGGAAAACCTAAAACGTAACAAGCAGCAGTGGTCCACTGAAGAGACCAGCTACCTACTGGGAATCTGGTCTGGTACAGAGGAAGCTGGAGGGGAGCACGCTGGTTTTTTGACCAACAAATTGAAAAAAGTCAAGAAGGATTATCGGGACCAAAAGCGAGACCTCAGACGGAGTGGCGGTTTGGCTTTATGAAGCAGGAACGCAAACGGTTACGTCATGACGCAAACGCTTACATCATGACGCAAACGATGACGCAGCACCAGTCGGGCTCTGAGCGTTGTGAACAGAGCGGGAGCTGAACCGAAGAACCGGTTCGGAACCAGAAAAGCTCTAACACGGAGCTAGAATGGGAAAAGCCTTGTTGTGAAAGGGGCATCAGCCACAGCCTAATCATGGGCTGTTTCTCTGTTGTTTGAATGGAGGGTTTTTTTTAATGGGAAAAAAAGTTTGGTGAAGTTGGAAAGGTACCAAGGCTTAATGCCATTGTTTCTAAGGGACATATTAAAGAAACCTGACTCCACTTTTTCCACGTTTCCTCAAATGTGTTTTCCTGAAGCCTCATTGAGAAAGTGATTCTTTCCATAAAATATATCTCATGCATTTTGTCATACCAGCTGTCAAGTGAATCCTCTACCTTTTCAGTGACTGTGATTTTTGGGATATGGTAGTTCCAATTGGCATGTATCTGGAGCTTTCTAAGGAGGTGAATGCGGTGCACTCACTGCAGACATCATCAGAGTACGTGTTGCCTAAACAGCCGAAGGCCAATGAAACATCATCACATGCCACCGTGGCTGATTAAGAGGCTGACCATCCTTGAAACCTCTCTGTGTCACGTTCCTCATCTAAAAATCCATCCTGGCACATGTTGTCTCATGCTCAAGGGGGTGTTTTCATAGTAATTTAAACCAACTGGGATCTTTTTGTTTGACTTTTGTTTAAGTGGTTCCCTTTTGAGTTTAGTAGAGCTGAGTGCCAGTCATTAGGGGTGGCAAGTCACCCTCACTGTTTGTTGTCTGTGTGGTTTGCTGGGACTGCACCTAGTGAGTGTATGGTAGCACCCTAGTTTCACTTAAAGTAGTCCGCCACCCCATTTACCGGCTGCAGCCCACCTTAGTTTAGTTTTTCATACTTTTTAATATTAGATTTTAAGATTCTATTGGCTAGTGGTCCAACACTAAGGGGCGGGATATCTCTAAGCGGTCAACCAATCACAACAGAGCCGGCCAGCTAACCAATCAGAGCACACTGGGCTCTGGTTTCAGACAGAGGGTGAAAAGAGGTGCTGCAGCACAGGCAGTATGAGAAAAATAAAGAGCTTTCTGAACATTAAAACATGGAAACATGTTCCAGTAGTAGAGACACTAAATACAAATATGAACCTGAACATTTGCAGGATAGGGCCCCTTTAATGATATTATGATTTAGGTTTCACTTTGGCTCTCAATGTCGAGGTTTCAAGGTTTCACAGTGGATTAAAACACAAAAAAGATCACCAAGAAAATAAAACGACTGTCGCTGTCTTTCGTTTATACTTTAGTCTTTTTGAACCAGACACCCTGTGAACCATGAATATACATCAGAGACTTTGAACGCACTAACCTCCCCTTTGCACATGATAGGAAGCCCATGCTGTGCACAGACATTGTAATTCCATCTTCCGGTTGCTTCTAACTCTGCCTTCAATTAGTTCGACCCCGCTGTGATTCCCTCTGCTCTCAGTGGAGGAGATCTTAGCAATAATCCATCTATGAATAATTCCTTTTTATCAGACACATTCAACTTTTATCTTAGTATTTATCTCTCCCTCTACCTTTTTTGGAAGTTTACATAGGTTGTTAATGATGAAATGACCAATATCTACACAGGTACACATGTATCTACTTAAACAATATATATATATATATATATATATATATATATACACACACATGCACATACATATATATATATATATATATATAGATGTACACACATACACCTATATTATGCATACATACACACATACCTACATCCACATACATACACACATATACATGCAGGCGGTAGAAGCACAGTCAAACAAGAGACGGTCGTCTTGGGGATATATTATTTCTCCACTTTTTCCACGTTTCCTCAAATGTGTTTTCCTGAAGCCTCATTGAGAAAGTGATTATTTCCATAAAATATATCTCATGCATTTTGTCATACCAGCTGTCAAGTGAATCCTCTACCTTTTCAGTCAGCACTCTGCCCTCTCTGAAGTTAACATTGACTGTGATTTTTGAGATATGGTAGTTCCAATTGGCATGCATCTGGAGCTTTCTAAGGAGGTGAGTGCAGTGAGAGCACTCACTGCAGACGTCATCAGAGTACGTGTTGCCTAAACAGCCGAAGGCCATTGAGACATGATCATCACATGCCGCCGTGGCTGATTAAGAGGCTGACCATCCTTGAAGCCTCTCTGCGTCACGTTCCTCTTCTAAAAATCCATCCTGGCACACGTTGTCTGAGGAAATTGTCTCTGCTGCCGAACGCTCACATGCTCCCTTTAGGGTTGTGTCGTTTTAGATGTCCCTGTTCGGGCAGCGCTGGTTACGCAGGGCAGCTGTCCCTTCAATGAGCAATCAGACTCAGTCCGGTGAGACCACCGGCTGAGTCATCTACCTGTAGACCTAATGAAGAAAAAAAACCTTCCCAAGCTCTATAAAGTTCTGTGAGGTGTGACGAAGTCTGTGGCTGATGTCTGGCTCGGACGGCCAACCGCAGTGTGAGTGTGTTTGTGTGTGTTTTTAGGGTCTGGTAAGCTGCTCATCCCATCAATATCCACTGACTGGCTGTCTGATGTCTGCAGGTATAAGCCCTCTGCTTCTGACGTTGTCTGTTGGTGTGCTTCTATAATAAACTTCTATATGAGAGGTTGCCTGACAAAAGTAAAGAGTAACAGCTGCATTTACATCCACCTGTTTTATCCACATGTAAATCGGGCATCGGAAGTATGGAGTGCTAATAGTCAAAATGTTATTAAAAGAAAAGTTCAAATATTGCAAACAGCATGTTTTTATGCTTGGTTTGAAGTCGCAATGTTTTCCCTTGCAGTGTAAACCCACCTAGGGAAAAATATGTCCACTGGAGATTATGCCATGGAAGAAGAATAGCAGCACAAGAAAAACAGAAAATCAGATCTACAGTATGTGGAGCAAAAAGCAGACTTACTGCACTTGAATAAATCAATTAAACATAACGTAAATGCCAAATTTCTATCGCTATTAACCCTGTAAGGCCCACTGTTGTAATTTTACAACATTACTTTAAAGGTGGAGTATGTCATTTATTTCAGAAACACTTTTTCTTATATTCCATGGAATATGGGCTCAGAACAGTCTCATAATACACACATGCACACAGAAGGATTCACATTTGTATTTCATGATCCGCAAAAGGAATCCCACTTGTATTTCCGGAACCACACTTGTATTTTTCAATGCACACACAAATCCGTTTCATATGTAAATGCTTTGGAGTTCGATTTTTCCATCAATTGAGGTTTAATCTGTTTTTGTTGGTATTATTTATTCTCACTGCATAACAAAAATAATTTGCACCTTATAGACATGTATATAAGATTTGAACAGTTAAATGAAAATAGAATAATATTAGGCTAACTTTCCTATAAAATAAAAATAAGGTTGGATAGCCAAACTATGTAATATTCCAATTGTGTGTCAAGGAAAAAAGACAATGACCACGACTCCAATAATAAATAGATATTATACATATAATGCATGCTACAGATAATTTATTCAAAAAGCCTATAAGGACATTATATTCTCCACTGAGTCAATACAGAATATTACTATAATCATGATATATCATGTGCTCATCTTTGACCTACAGTATGCATCATTAGGTACAGAAATATTGCGCAGTAAATTATAATATTACACACACAGCATGGTGCGCCATTATTCCACGATGTGACACACGCACGCATCTATCTCTTGCTGAGAAGGAACAACAGAGAGGGGAGGGAAGTAGGAGGAGGGCTGTGCGCAACCTCGGTGCCAATAGGCGCAGCGCTGTCTAATTAAAACCCTACCACGTAATCCCAGCGAACCATCCCCCCGTTTAAATCCACTCCACTGGCGCTCACCACTTACACACACACACACTGTCCTCCGCCGCAGCTATCCTGTCCCAACCCGGCCTCTGGAGGAGAGAAAAAACCCGCCAGCACCAAGCACCAAAGCCCCGCACCGCACCGCAGTCACTGCTGCCTCTCGCCTGCACGGTGACATGGTTTGCAGGGATCGGCTGCTGTAGCCAAGGGCCACTTAGTCACTCTGAGTGTGTGTGTGTGGATGTGTGTGCAGTAAAGAAGAAACAGCAGCTGTACGGAGATCCAGCAGCACGACACATCAGGAACGAAGCGAGCCGAGCATCCGTGCATCTCTCCCCGGCTGTCCTGCACCCCGGCCCCGCTGCACCGGAGCAGGGATACGGTCCTCCCCAACAGAGAACCAGCATAATCGGGTAAGAACGAGCGTCTTCGTATATGTAGGAGTCGGAGAGGTTTACCGAGCGTACATTATTAATGTTTTCTGCAACGCTTTGGCAAATATGATGAATTCGGTGTCAGAAAAAGCGAGACGCTTTTATTTACCCGGAGAAACGGTGTTTTTTCCGGCTGTGTGGGGACAATAACCCGATGAATAATGTTGCATTGCACCGTGTGACCTGAACACATTCCCGTATACTCCCTGCAGTTAGTTGGATTAATTATAAGACTGATGTTTTGTGTGCATCCAATCTTGCTTTATTCCAGTTAGGATACAAAACATCTAGTTGTTCAGCCAATAGGATGAGAGTGATATTAGCCTGCCATTTTTTTATGAATGATCTCTACTTGGGACAGGAGTGGAGGAAGGATGGTGCGCATGGTGGGGCTCTTGATTTCCTAGCTCTCCTCCATCTCCTCTGTTTTACTGCTATGAGGTGCATTTATCTTCCAGAAACAGGCAGACAGGAAAAAGAAAGAGATTGCATTTCATCCGCTTATTTCCTGCCTTATTTCTACCTTACTGATCATTGTCCTAGGCTGTAATATTCCTGTTGAGAGTGTGTGATTAATTACTCTGACTGACACAGTTAATAACAACATTTTCTATAGCAACCAGAGATGCGATTGTCTATGTGTTTAAGTGGATATATTAGTCAATAAATTGATGTACCGAAAAACAATTGATTGAATTCAAATGTCACAAAATGCTGAATACTATTGACATTTCTGGATTGATTTCCTATCAAAGTGAATATATTTAGGGTCTGCAAAACAAGACATTTAAAGACATCACCTTAAATAATTCACCATTTCCACATTGTTTACACCAAACAATAATAAGCGTATCAAATGATACTGAAAAAAAACATTAGTTATATCAACATTATAGAGCGATTCTCCAATCAGGCTGTTGAAATGGACATTTATCCATTGATTAGTAAGTTCACAGAGATTTAAATTGGATATTTACTGTAAGAATAGGAAGATTATAACAATATTAGTCGAGCAACCCTCTGCATAGTATAGTTATTGTCTCAAGTGAGTCTCAGGAGAGTATACAGTAAATAACTCACTGACTGGTAATAGGTTGAAAGCAGCCTTACTTACCAAGCAGTGCGGTTATAATGGAGCCTCTTATAGCTCTCTGCTATAAAACCTCTGCATCTCATATATCAAGTAATCGTGATTTACAATTGTATCCATATTGGAAATCTCTAGCTGATTGATCTTAATGCTGGGGACCAAATCAATAAAATAATAGTCAGAGACACAGGGCATGCCAGCTTGAATACACATATGTGTCGTATATGACAGCTTCTTGAGATAGCAAGTCTGTTTATGACGGATGTAGGCCGTGCTTTACAACACCGATTTGAAACAGTTGTCTCTATTATCCCTTCAGATTTAAATGATTCCTGTCCGACTTGGCTAAAAGTAAACATGAAGAAAGTCACCTGCATATATCTACAGAGGAATGTTCAAATGAGCCAGTTGAAGGGTCGAAAGGCACTGTGGTTACTCAGTAGTTGTAATTTAGGGTGGCTAATGGAGAAGAGAGTGATGAGAGGTCCTTTAATGAGTCCGGCGGTGGGTGTGACCCCGGGTTAATGAGAATGCGGTGGAGGAGTGGTCCGAACAAATTGATTTGTGTCGGGATATGTGTGCTAAGGAAACGTGCTAAACTCAATTTAATCCAGATTGGGAGACGGGCCAAATCCCTGCTGCTGATGTTTAGGTTTGGTTTAGCCTGCAGTACTTTTCCAGTTGTTACATAAGAAGATACGTGTGCTGAGGCCCTGCTGTCTCGCCTGCACACACACTCATGATATATATATATATACAGATCAGACGAGGTTTTAACCCCAAGGTGTTACACACGGAGCATGATGCAGTCAAGGTGTGTTTCAATGGTGCAGGTTGGTTTCATCATCTCTCTTCAATGGATCTGTTACCTCATTCACACCAACGGTGTTTCAGGGCCGGTTCGGAGCTGGAGCTTGAAAAGCACCGGGTTTTCCTCTTCACACCGCAGCGGAGCAGCCTCTTAGCTCCGGAATCCAGTTTGTTTCAAGCACCAAAAAATTGTCCGGCCAGAGCAAAAGCACTGCATACGTCACGCTTACGTCGAGGTGGGGGCAGGGGCGGGATCAACTCCTGAACAACAACAAAAAGACCGCGTTTTATCCAGTTTTTACACAACGATGGAGAAACTTAACAAGCAGCAGTGGTCAACTGAAGAGACCAGCTACCTACTGGGAATCTGGTCTTCCGAAGAGGTACAGAGGAAGCTGGAGCACAATCGGCCATTGTTGTTGTTGTTGGTGTCAGCTGTGAGGGGTTTTCGCGCGGGTTGGCTTTATGAAGCAGGCACGCAAACGGTTACGTCATGACGCAAACGATGACGCAATGACGCAGCACCAGTCGGACTCTGGGCGGTGTGAAAAGAGCCGGAGCTAAACTGAAGAACCGGTTCTGAGCCTGAAAAGCTCTAGCACGGAGCTTGAACCGGAGTTGCGTTGGTGTGAATGAGGTATTTGATGTATCTATAGTGTATTTCTCTTCCTGCAGGCTCTCACAGTAGCAGTAGTGTTGTGTCTCATATATAGATGACCTTGCTCTCGTGCAACGCTGCTAGAAATTCTTTGCAAGATGCCCCTGACCGCATGTATGCATGGAATTCGTAAGCACGGCATCAAAGTCACTTTCAATTAAGGATTCAGTCTTGCCACGTGAGCACAGGTCAGTGGAGGATCATGGGATAGAAACACTCTGAGACCTCGGCGGTGCCTCCATGCCTGTGGTCGGATAAACTTCCCCCTGCTGTTTGTACATCTTCTGGCAGCGTGATGGATGTGGATGTGGAAGGCCAGAAGAATGTTCTCTGTGGATAACTCTTGCGGGGTTTATGAGAACAAATAGACCATAATCATTTGGAGAAAAGCAAAGAGATGGACAGTTTAAAATGGCTGTGTGGTCTGGTGGTAAATCAGTAATGGGGAGGAAATTGCTTTTTCTCCTTTCTGAGACATATGTTACATTCTGCCTTTAGCATGTTGTTTTTAGCAATAAGCTAATACCACTTTCCCATTCAACTTTATCAACATCACTATCTGCTTTTAGGTATTCGACACAGGTTGAAGCACAGTTTACATTTCTTTGACATGCAACCTTCTTTTAGCCTTGCAAAATATGCAGTGGAAGTTGTACGGCGCTGTAATACTGCTGCAAGTGTGACTTTGACACCAAATACTGTAATGTGTATCCCTTCTTCTACTAAGAGTACACTTTGATTTGATTGTAAGACCCAGATTTGTTGTATTTTACAAACTTAAGACAGAAAAACCCACAGAAAATCATTATTTGTATATTTCATTTCATTTCATTTTTATTTGTCCCGTTCAAAAATCAAAACCAAATGTACAATAATTGCCACAAAACATGACTCTACCAAAACACCATTGAGCGAAAAGGAGCAGGGAGAAGAATAAAGTCTTATGTGACCTGCCCCTTTCTAAAAAAAACAAAAATAATTACAAATAGATGGTCTGCCCTTCATAATAATAGGCCTATATTTTTTTTTTTCACAGCCAAACATAACAGTATCTTAGGATACTAAGAGAAACACACACAAAAAATACTTATTTCCCACTTGACGGTTAACGGAAAGAAACAAAACCACACCAAAACATCATAAGGAAAAGAAAAGTGCAACACCCTCACCTGAGTCCTACTGGAGAAGAAGGTGGAAAACGACGCATGATGATAATAATATCAATAACAACAATAACAATGGCAATATCGATTACTCACCCAGTATGACCTTGAATTCTTGTTTTTTTCTCGCATGCCACCACGGTAAACAAAGAAACTAAAAACCCTGCCCGTTTCGAACCATTAAGAAAAGCAGGGACGAAAACAGAAATACAACAAATACAAAATTGGAGCCAAAGCAGCTCAATATCTGGCAGACACTTTTGCATTCAGGTCAGAATATATAATTAAAATCTCAGGGTCATTAACTATGGCGCAATCTTTCCCTCACCTTCAACAGGTTTACTTGGTTTCCTTAACTCATACAATTTAAGGTAACAAATTACCATTTTTGTTGTGAAGACATATGTTTTAGGAGCAGATATAGGGCCTTTGCTAAATGCACTGAATTCACTATACCCTGTAGAAGGTTTTCAGTCCCTTTGCTTGGGTAAAAAACACTGGATCGTTCGTTCCCATAATTTCATCAGAGCCTCTCTGCATCCTAAATGTCCACCTCTTCCTCCTTGCTTTGACACGCAATTTCTCAAGCCTGAGCCTAAAAATAATCCTGATGAAACCACTATGACGTCCGTGTTGTTTTTTTTCTTCTCAGACTAGAGACACAGAGGACATTATACAACACAGGCTGAGTCTCATTCCTCATGACTAGTAAGGGAACTTAAGTCATGGAGCGAGGACACAGTTGCTTATTTATCGTAGCCAAAAATAATACCATGTGCTTGGTAAGGCCTCTCTCTCTGTTTTTATCGGATGTGGGCTGCATGGTTTGACACGAAGTCTGTGTTTCCCATGTTTCTTATAATCTGCCCTGATCCTGCAGGGAGGGGCGTCTCCTGGCCGTCACACATCCATCCCATAAGGCGTAGGCAGCAGCTGCTCTGGAGGTGGACGCTGAAACAAAGATATCCCAATCAATCCAGATGTGACTTTACAGCTGGGGAGGAGTTGGTCCTTGTTAGAGCTTCCTGACTGTATGACTCAACCTGAAGGCATGTTTCCAGTATTAGAGGTTGTATCTGGATCATGAATCGTGGCTGTCCCTTTGGTTTTGCAGTGGTCCTGCCTGACACATGGCAGCACCTGGAAGATTGGTGACATTTCATTTTTATTTGTTCCGTTCATGGTATGCACAACTTAATGTGTAACAATTATTTACAAAACATGTCTCTATAAACACACCGTACCCGAAAAGGAGCAGGGAGAAGAAAATAATCTTATATTACCTGCCCCTTTCTAAAAAAAATTGAAAAAGATGGTCTGTCTTCATATTTTCTTATTCACAGCCAATCATAACAGCATCGTAGGAAAATAAGAGAAACACAAAAACAATACTTAGTGCGCAACCTCTGTGCCAATAGGCGCAGCCAGTCTAATTGAAACCCTACCACGTAATCCCACTTGAAAGTTAACGGAAAGAAACTAAACAAAAAAACAACACCTGAACAAGGAAAAGTGCAACATCTGAGTTGACATTGACTCATATGTGCTGTCAATCGAATATAATCGCGTCAATCACAAAAAAAAGTTTTAAATACTAGTGTTTACTTGTATGGTATAATATTAATGTATGGTGTTGTGGTGAGGAAATGTCTGACAAGCTGTTAAGAGAAATCAGCTGTTGTTTACATTATCATCACATTTTTTCTGAATTATTGGCCTGAAGTCTGAACGTTTTCCAACACTTGACAAAGCTTCTGTCACGGAGAGCAGCTGTGATCACCCTCTTTATAATGTGTGCTACTCATAAGCTAGTATGGTACGGTTGGTAGTATTCTTGGTGTCTCTGCTCATACGGTGGTGACCTCGTCCGCTATCTCCCACTCCTGTCCAACTTCAAGAAACTAGAGCATGGTTCGGTAGAATGCCTTTTCACGGTTTTCAACACAAGTGCAGAACATTTCTCATGGATCAGGTGTGTCGTTACAGAGAGGGTTTTCTTACTGATGTCCACTGGTCTACAGTCAGTTCAACACATGTACGAGTCCTCTGCTTTGTTTGCCTTTTCACTGCCGTTCAATTCATGGTAAAAATTCAGGCTGGAATTACAGGAGGAAGTTTTAAAGTATTGCGAGTGTTACCTCATTAGCATCGACAGCCCTGACACATTCACATTATCAGTGTTATCATTAGGATCGTCTATGAGAGCTATTGCATGTCTGTTTGTCCTTCGTTGAGGTCCGTGGCTCAGTGGGGTAGTGCGCTGAACTTAGTGTGCTGAACTTTGAATCAAAGGGATAGCAAGTTCGAGTCCCACTGCAGTCAGCATGTCGTTGTGTCCCTGAGACACTTCCCCCCAAATTACTACTGTGGGGATTTCCCACAGTACTGAATAAGTTGTTTTGGATATAAGCGTCTAACAAGTGACATGTAATGTGTCCTCCCTTCTAACACCTGTTAATTGTGAGATTTATTTTGGAGTGTTTCCTTTTGCACTGCAAGGGTCAAATGCTATAGAAAACTGTAAAGTGACAAATGTGTAATTTGCGATATCGGGCTATATATAAAACATTTGATTTATGTAATTGAACCTGGAGGAAGGAGGTTGTTGCCACTGCTTTGTGAATGCTTTTAAATGAGTCAAAACAAATCAGTCATGCTTGTTCAAATCCCTCTTTGTTGGGACATCTAGCTGAATCCAATCAAAACTCACTGGGTCAGAATAGTTTGACACGGATGGTATGTCATTTAGTCTTCTAACAAAAATCGAATAAAGCAGGGACAGAGAGGCGCGTCAAAAGATCAGAGGATTAAAGTTCAAATTAGTTTTGAGTGGATATTTTGAATATTTGACACTAATGTTGCTTGCTTCGTGTTCTCTTGCCTCCTTTGACTCTCCTCTGACTATAAGGAGGCTGAAAGGGCAGCCAATTACTTGCAGGGCTCGCCATGTGTTTTAGCTAATGAAGTCAGAGGGGAGAAAGTGTGTGTGTGTGTGTGTGTGTGTGTGTGTGTGTGTGTGTGTGTGTGTGTGTGTGTGTGTGTGTGTGTGTGTGTGTGTGTTTTGGCATGGAAGGGCCAACAGCTCTCAGCTGATAAAGACACACTCCATTGATACCTTTGTTGAGATCATATCTCAGAGCAACCTTTTCCTCCACTGCCACATATCACTCCTCTCCAGACCAGAACATATTTCTCTCCCCCGTCTCACTCCTTGACGTAATTTAATTTCCCGCTTTTGCCTTTCATCTTCTCTCGGTACATTTTCCTCGTATCTCTGTGTCCATTTCAAAGAGCTGAACTCTGACGGGGGTTTAATTAGTGTCTTCAGACCGAGAAGCATAACAGGAATATTTTTGTCTTCTTGTAGCTCCCCCTCTGATTCTCCTCAATGCTGCATTTAGATGCCTCGCATTAAGCCTTTCAAACCTAGCATTAATCATAGACGACAGGCAGCAGCAGTACACTTTGTTCCTTGTCTTTTTTAATTCTTCCTGCACAAAAACGGAACATTCGGTACTCCTGTTGTCTGACCTATTGCCATTGTGATATCATGGATGTCACAAGCTGTTTCTTTCAATATTGGTCGCCCTGTTTGGCCAAACCAGCCTCGCAGACTCGAGTACATCTGACAGAGTCTCATTCAGTGTTGTAACTCTGGCATTAGCATTGTTTAAACAGCTGTGGTTTTAAAAGAAGGCTGGAGAATATATCCAGAAGAAGGTCAAAGCTGCACCAAATACCGCTGCCTTAGACTCTTCCTTTTTCATTTGCTAGGGGAATTCCTGTAATAATTTCTCACCGTTGATTTTATCCGCCCTTTATTAAATGTTGACAATGCAACATCAGTCAGCATTAAAATGATGAAGTGACTGCAGAGCACCTAACGCTATTACTGGGGACTGTAATCACTGCTCTATAGGTAATTCCCTTAGTCATGTTATTCAGTATGTTTCTGCCCTATAAGACATCTAACAGGACATTTTGCAAAGCTCCACTAGCCGATCTGGTCATAACGCTGAAGAAACAAAAAACTGTTTTAAACTGGGACACGTTTTTTTGCTTTTGATGTATAGAGAACAGAGTAGAAGTGGAGAAGATAAAGACAGATGGGTATGACATGCCAACAGTGGTGGAAAGTAACCCAGTACAAGTACTATACTTAAAGGGGACCTATCATGCAAAATGCACTTTTGTACGTCTTTTATACATGAATATGTGTCCCCGGTGTTCCAGGGAACTCACCAAGTGTCATAAAATACAACCTCTTTTCCTCCGTACCCAAATCTTTTAAAAACGGGGCTACCACGAGCGGATACAGATTCCATCCGACCCGACGTCAGCCCGGAATACTGGGCGGTGCCGCTCGAAAGCGCTGGAGACGCTGTAGTACATATGCCAGGCCTGTAAGTGGCGCTGTAGTCTGCCACAAAAGCAGCAAAGAAGACTTCCTGCGCATGGTTGCCATGGTTGCCATGGTTGCCCTTCTGTTTATTCTCCGCTGTGGCTCCTTTTCTCCCTCCCCGAGGCAAGCGTTTGCTCCTGCTGCTGTAATTCAATGCAATCCCTCCCTCGCTGTAATTCTTCCAAGGAACGAGGGGACCGTGCGGCAGAGTTTCAGTTAGATTTTTTTTCGCAGGTCAACATGTCCGTTAAAGTTTAAATCTTCCGATTTTTTTTTTAAAAGTGCCGGTCAAAGCTCTTCTTTGTTATTTATTGAGCTTTAAAACAAATGAATAATGACTCTATATAATCATATAAGAATAAAACACGGAGGACGGAGATCTTTTTCTCCCCCTCTTCTGAGAGCCCAGCAGCTGATCTTAGAGCACGCCCCCCTCTCCTGCAGGGGGGCGTGGTAAGATGCAGCTCATTTGCATGAAAGCTACGTCACAGAATCAGCTCCTGCAAAAACAGGGCTGGAAAAGAGCAAGTAGAGCGAAATGAGGCATGGCTAAAATGCATGATCTGTTTGGTATTTTGAAAAATAAACTTCACAGACATGTTTTATATAGGTATGGCCCTAAAATTTACTTGTAAAATATAGCATGATGGGTCCACTTTAAGTCCACATTTCAGGTACTTGTACTTAACCCAAGTATTTTCATTTTATTTTACTTTATATTCTCCTACAATTTGGATTCAAATGTTGTAACTGTTACTCAACTGCGTTTATTTTACAGATTGATATACTAGTTACTTTATAAATGCAGATGCTGACACACAATCGAAACACCTTTTAAAATATGATTATTTGGTATAGATCAAACCATCCAGCAGTATATTTAAGTAACTAAAACCATGAGTTAGTTACTAGATAATTAAATGGCAGTCATTTTGCTAAGAAGTTTTTTGTTCCCGATTCTAAAATATGAAGAATTGCTGCTTTTGCTTTAAATATTTAAAAATATATTTTCTTTTACTTCTTATACTTTAAGTACATTTCCTAATTGTACTTAAATACTTTACTTAGGTACTGTCAGTACTTTTACTTCTCATTTAGACCACTGCAATGAAGGTCCTAATGATGGAATCAAACCCGGGACGTTGCAGTTACATGGCATGAGCTGTAACCAAAGAGACGTTTTACTTTCTGTAAAATAAGGTCATTCCCTGCCAAACCATCTTGCACAGCCTTGGATTAAAGATTAAGACCAGCCCTCAACAAAGAGAGGTCCATATCAAGCATGTGAAGAGGGATGTATAAGAAAATAAACTCAAGACAAACCTTGGAGTGTGACCTGAGAAATGGAAATAGATTAAGCCTTGAATTCATGTGTGGATTGCAGGATAAAAGGAAGATGGAGGTAGGAACTGATGTGTCTGACATTGAGTCGGTAAAGGAGTTATACGCCGGACAGGCTTTTTTAAGATTTGAAGCACCAGTTTGAATCATTAACTGTCTAAGAGTCCAGACAGGGAAGAGCAGGGCTGACGGATGAAGCTGCAGTGTGTAAATCTCTCAGTCGTATCAAGGAGAGTACTCGGGGTAAACTCCTGACAACTCATCGTCATGCCATATATCTTCCATCTTCTCTGAACTGTAGAAGGCCCCTGGACTTTAGAGGAAATGTACTTTGGGCCCGGTATCTAAAGTCACATCTCTGAAGTCACTCAATGAGAACCTCAATTACTTTTAAGACATCTGGAAAAGAACAAAAACAAGATCTCTATTGACTGATGAATTGTCTTAAGCTCCTACACATTGTAAGTGATAGGTTAAGGGGGCGGGACATCTCTAAGCTTTTGACGAATCACAACAGAGCCAGCCTGCTAACCAATCAGAGCAGACTGGGCTCTGGTTTCAGACAGAGGGTGAAAAGAGGTGCTGCAGCACAGGCAGTACGAGAAAAATAAAGAGCTTTTTGAAAATTAAAGCATGGAGACATGTCACAAAATACAGATATGAACCTGAAGATGAGTATAACAGGGCTCCTAAAATGTAAACAACATTCCAACTGAGGAAGCATTTCCTGGACCCATTGGGTGTAAGGATTTACCCACATTAGTCTCACAAAATCCTGTGGGAGATGTTCATTGACTTAAGCATGAAACAGAACAATTAGTGACTTTAATGTGCTTCCATCAGGGAGGAGGTTATGCCCCCTAGAGGTGATACAAACCCACATGTGAGTTGTTGTAATCCATCAGCTGGCTCTTTGTCAGTTTTGGTGACGAGTGGCGATGACAACAGCAATGCAAGCGTACTTCTATGTATTAGAAAACCACTCAGAGACTACAATATGTACAAAACTGTGCCGCCCGGATACTCACAAAAACACGCAAATCCGAGCACATCACCCCCATCCTTCACTCACTCCACTGGCTCCCTGTAACACACCGGATCAACTACAAAGTCCTCATAATGGTCTTCAATGCCATCAACCACACCGGCCCCGCCTACCTACAGGAACTGCTGACCAGAAAACATTCCCATACCTTACGCACACTCAGGTCAGACAGCTCCAATCTCCTGGCTGTCCCGCGGACAAAACTGGTCACCATGGGAGACCGTGCTTTCTCCTCCCTGGGTCCACGAATCAGCTTCCAGAGAACATACGGACCTCTGCATCACTCTCAGTTTTTAGGAAATGCCTCAAGACCCACCTGTTCCACACCGCATTTTACTGACTGTCATTTACTTTATTTATTTTTAAACCTTTTATGCTCTTAACCTTTTATTTTTAATATTGCCATATTTTATCCAATATGCTCCTTTAGATATATTTTTACTTATTTTCCCTTATAGCTTTGTGAAGCACCTTGAGATGGCGTTTGTCTTTAAAGTGTGCTATATAAATCAAATGTATTATTATTATTATTATTATGAGGAGCTGTGAGCTCTGTATGCTAACAGCTAACGCCTGATGTTGGTTTTGCTTTTCGCATTGAAGTTGACGTCACAGCTCCGCCTACACTGTGTTACTATAGTTACTACCCCAGTTTCTAAACTGTAATGGCAACGCAGCATAAAGTGAGCCTGGCCTAACACCCCCCCCTGTGCTCCAGGT
>NW_011365979.1:0-2634 GCF_000735185.1 Notothenia coriiceps | reverse complement strand
ATCAATCAATCAATCAATCAATGTTTATTTATATAGCCCAATATCACAAATGTTACATTTGTCTCAGTGGACTATATAAATAAACATTGATTGATTGTATTGATTGATAGATGTCTTGTGGGGCCTGTTATGGTGTGTGACTTCAATGAGAATAAATACTGAAAAGATAGTTAGTAAGTGTGTTTTGGTGGATATAAGAGGTGTACAGGTTGTTCATCTTTTGATTTTACAATAGAAAAATCCTCAATGGGCTTGTTGCATTCAATGGCAGTTACTTAAAGAGGCCATATTATGCTTTTTGCGATTTGAGTTTGAGTTTTTCTCCCACACATGAACCTTTTAAGGCAGGGGTGTCAAACTCAAATACATAGTAGGCCAACATTTAAAAAAATGGGTACTAGTGGAGGGCCGGACTGGTTCAATGTTTATTGCACAACTTATTGAAATGAACTTATTGCACATATTAAACCTGGAACTAACAAAGCTTAAATTATTGCCTATAAAAACAACATCAAACATTAAATGATCAGCTGCATTCATTTCTTATGGCTCTATCTGAAGCTCTTCCAGACTCATTTCTTATGATTACATTTTTCCACAGACCAACAACAGCTTCAACAAAACTATTTCCCTCAAAGAGAAAACCAAACATGCCCTGTTGTTATGAGAGAGAAAGTGCAGAAGGAAACATCCATTAAACTCAGTGTGCTGCTCTGTGATGCTAGTTCAGATACTTGGCATCTCATCTTCGGTGCAAGGTCATCAATGTTTGGGCTCAGGCTCTGAGCTGAGGAGACCCTCAGGATGGAGAGAATGTGTGCGTGCAATATACCAGCGGGCCAGATCTAATAGTAATAAGAAATTATCATGCGGACCGAAATTAAATCCACCAAGGGCCTGATTTGGCCCCCGGGCCTTGAGTTTGACACATGTGCTTTAAGGGGTTTTCTTCTTGGTCACAATCCCCCTGATTTGATTGGAGGTTATTCAGCTCACCAGTTGGCTCATCATTCAAAATTGAGAGCAGCTTGGTGCATTCCTCCTCTTGGCCAATCACGACGAGAGAAAGCATTTTTCATGGCTTTAGTGAGGAAGAGAATTGCACTCAGGGCATTTTGATCTTTCCTTGGCCTCAATCCAAGTATACTTCATATTTACTTTGTGTATGGTTCTCAGGCCTCTTCCTGATCAGGTTAAATCGGGGAAACGGTACAGCCACATATTTGTTATCATCCTCACAAGAATAAGCCCACACTTATAATTTAACACAGTTCTGTTCAATTAAACATCCCGGTCTGGGAGATGTGAAGTGTCAGAAGTGTCCTGCATTCATTAAAAAACAACATGTCCAACACCTTTTTTCAACATTTTTCTCACAGCCTGGGATAAACAGCTTTTAAATAGAACAGCCTAATGTCCCTTCACATATGGCAGAAAACATGGCAATGAAGTAGCAGTGACAGTGATTACAGTGAAGCTCTCAAGGCTTATGTGCGACCTTTCACTCTCTACATGGAGATATAAGTAGAATATGTATTTTTACTCACACAGGGAGAGGGGGGTTACAGATGAAGAATAACAGAGAGATGGAGATAAGAGGTAGAACGTGAGAGAAAGCTACAGCTGATAGCCCAGATGTGTACAGAACAGATGTGTGCTTCCAAAGACCATAACTCTCACTGATTAACCGCCTCATTAGATGCCTCCTTTTTGAAAGATATACTAACATTAGAATTGAGTGTTTGTTTTACATAAGGGAACATCAGGCATGTGTTACAGTCACATACATTTAGCTTCAAGTTTGATGGTGAAGGATGGTTAAAAAGGGTTGTTATTGGATGTTGCAATAGCAAAGTAATTCATGAAACATTACTTTTGTTATCATTGAGAAATATATGAAATGAACATGGAGTGATTTTATTCTAGGAGGATCTGTATTAACTAGAGATGTTTTAATAGGTTATCTCTCCATGATACTTCATTATACAATGACATTTTAACACATATTTAACAATTAACAAATACTGTGCTTCCTGTCATTTCAATATTGTCTTATTTAATATTGCAACTTTGATCACATTTGGATTAATGGTGCAGCCAGAACAATCAAGAAGACATTATAATTATGAGAGCTAAGCTTCACCTTTATGAAATAATATACTAAATAATTCCTTTTTTTATTATTCAGAACTCCCTCATGTGAAATGCATTGTTTTACACTCTTATTTCCAAAGGATCTCCCCTAGTATTTGAGAGTGGAACAGGTTAATTATGCAGCGACAGGGTGTCTTATATCACCGCTGCAGGTGTAGTAAGTCACTCTTCCGGCAGTGGCTCAGTCAGTACGGGCTTGGACTGGGAGCTGTGGGGTTGCCGGTTCAAGTCCCCGACCAGACCTAAAAATGGAGTGTGGACTGCTACTTGGAGAGGTCCCAGTTCGCCTCCTGCCCTGCCGTGTTGCCCTTGAACACCCCCCTTCCCCCCCCACTCCCATTGCTCCCCGGGCGCTGTACACTAGCTGCCCACTGCTCCTAGTACTAGACTCCTGGTGCTAGGATGGGTTAAAAGCAGAGAACACATGTCACTGTGTGTGCTCTGCATGTGTGACCATTAAAGAGGGTTTCATCCCTCCCA
>NW_011365978.1:0-1782 GCF_000735185.1 Notothenia coriiceps | reverse complement strand
AGATTCTTTTAATTACATTTCCTTTTTTACATTTTGGATTTGCTTGGTGAGCTACTTATTGAGGGCTTGCGAGCTACCGGGAGCTCGCAAGCTACTTGGAGACCCCTGCACTAAATAATCAGCTGTATTTCAATGAAAACTAAAATACTTAGCGAGTGTTTTCAAGAGAAATAATAATTTAGTAAATTATTTTCAAGCCACCATCTTCAAATATTTCTATATTCCTTTTTACTTTTCATGTTGATATTCATCGTACTTTTATCCACCTTAGCCATTTGTGCTGTTCTTTTCATCACTTTTCCCATTTTTGATTTTTAGGTTTTGGCAAGCCTCCGGACTGTCAGGAACAACTTCACCACCTTGACAAATGTACAATGTGTATCCAATAAGTAAGTTATCAAATTTCATTCAAACTATCTGCTGTATCTGTTTTTTCTGTATTATGTGAGCTGAAATTCCTGGCATTTTGTTAAAAGTCTGAAGTTGGATTTTAGCTTTCAGAAACATGTACATCTAAAGATGCCAATCGCCACACTTGGGGGCGCCAATGCACCAAAAACATTTGTAATGCTATTATGTCATGAAGGAAGAACTCAAATAAATGTTAGATTCAGACATCGGGAGGGATTTTTGAATGTGAAGGCTGCATGGTGTGCAGCAGCATAGTCACATTTTAATTACTTTTTGGTTAAATCGAGAGGGTAACCTCCTCTCATTTCAGTGCATGAAGGCTCCCGCTGATCACTGAAGCAGGTCAGTGGCTGCAGTTGTGTCAGGCAGTCAGCCAGAGGTGGACAGAGAGTCAGTACGACCTCATAAAAAGAAACAGAAAAGCAGAGGTCACTGTGAGCCAAAACTGAATCAGCCATGACAATATCACACGGTAGAAAATCTGTCCTACGTCCAATTCTGAGGACCGACGCAGAATCTGTTTTGTGTTTGTTCAAAGGCGGCAATGACTGCTGCTTCAACCAAATCACACTAATAAAAAGATTATAATTATGCGGCCATTTTTTCATGTCAGGGCTCCTGATCTTTTTCTCTGGTTGCAGGAGGTCTCCAGCAGCAAATCAGCCTTCTTTTGCCAAAGTCTGTTTGTCAGGTGAGTCTCAAGAAGCAAATGCAATCCAATTCTGTGTCAAATGTCAAGTTAAGGATACAAAACTTTGAGATTTGAATTGCATGTCGCTACAATCTGCACAGTTGTCAACTAAATGCCCAAAAAGATGAAAAGTCGTATTCAGCAAGTTTCACATTTCTTTATACTCAAAACACCAACAACCACATATTGCACATTTACATACCAGACATAATAACGTACATAAGGGAGAAAACAAACAATGATATAACATAATGTGTTGTTGCTGTATCATTTGTATTAAGTATTCTCTTTACAAATGGAAAAAAACTCATTCCTTTTGGGTAAGAAACTTTTCACCTTTGGAAACACTGCACACATTAACATTTCATATTCAGTCTGCAACGTGCAAATGCCCTATTATTTTCAGGTTTCATAATCGTATTCTGTGTCTCTACTGTGACATGTTTACCTACTTTAATGTTCAAAAAGCTCTTTATTTTTCTCATACTGCCTGTGCTGCAGCACCTCTTTTAACCCCGTCTGAAACCAGATTCCAGTCTGCTCTGATTGGTTAGCTGGCCGGCTCTGTTGTGATTGGTCGAACGCTTAGCGATGTCCCACTGCTTAGCAGATACAATGTGTTGGAGTGCTAGCCAATAGAAGTGTGAGTATTCTCACTATGTCACAGGCAGGGGGGGGGG
>NW_011365977.1:0-3298 GCF_000735185.1 Notothenia coriiceps | reverse complement strand
ACTACTAACTTTATTGTGAAATTCAAACTGAACGGTAAAATAATAGTTTCCGGTCTATTCTGAGCCCGATCTCTGTAGATAAATAAAAATAAAGAACTACGACAGATGTGTAATATATTTAATGCAGCCGAACCATTTCATTACAATGCATTCATGTGATGACTTTCAAAGAGTAAAGCAAGCACTGCTGAATAAAGTATGATTTTATCTTTTACGAAACGTTTTTTTTCATATGGAATGCAGTTGGAGGTCAACCAATCACAGAGCTTGAGAACTAATCACGGGGTTTGTCAAACAGAGCAGATGGTGTAGTCCTAAACCATAGCTGGGGATTCTGGGTAGTGTAGTGTCTTCTGCCATCCTTTACTCCGAAAAAATATTTGTTTCTCCTAATCGAAGGGGAAAAATACAAAAGCATTGCACACAATTTAAACCAATCAATGTTGTGTAATTAACAAGGATAATCTGGTGTTTTTAGTCGATGAGTAGTGCAGATATCACTGTAAAATCAATCGACAGTAAGGGGAATACTTATTTCCGGGTGTACAATTCTCCGTTATCCAATGGGAATGGACGCTCACATTGCCTCTAAGGGCAGCCGACACAAACGAATGCCGTGCTTCCATGAGCGTCAAATCCCGCCGCAGATGGGAATACATTGCAATCAGTTGAAAGCTATTTCCGTCCCTTTATGAAGCTGAAGGAGCCTAGGAGCGTCACAACTGCACGCCACGGGACCCTGACCAAACGTCGCTCCTGGACGATTATGGAGTGAGAGTGTGTTGTTCACGCATGCACAGTTCGTACATGCTCGGCTGAAGTCTTTGCGGTGTGTTCCAGTGCGACACATAGCCAAGACGCAGGAGAACACGGCGACGCAGCAGTCGGCGTCGGCGAGTTCTCTGGTGACTGCTTGGTGTGTCAGGGCCTTAAGGCCTTTGGCCCCTAATCTATTTGTTGTTTTGTCTATCTGACTGGTTGTCTGACTGCCTTTTGTTTTGTTATGTTTGTTTTGCCCTGTTCTTCCTTGTAAAGCGACCTTGGGTCTCATGAAAGGCGCTATATAAATCCAAGCTATTATTATTATTATTATTATTATTGATTAAATTCTTACATCAAGCGTTCAGTTTATTTCATCACTTAGAAAGTCTTAATGTTGTCTCTCATTTGTCAATCAGGTACAAGCACGACAGCTCAGAAACTTTAGAGGACAACATTGAATTCACTTCAACAGATGGCACCAACTCGGTCAGTTTTCTCCTGCAAGTGAAGGTAATAGAACTGGACAAGCTTTTTGACCTTAAATTCTGTGTTCTGCTTTACAGTAAGAAAAACGTCAGTGAAAACTGAACCATTCATTGTTTAACTAAACTGCCTTGCATGTCATCTGCAGGTGATGCCTATCAATGATGAAGTCCCAGTGTTGGTTGCTGGTTTGAAACCTGTTCTCAGCTGTGCAGAGGGACAGGAAGTGGTCATCACAGCTGAGTATATCTACGCTGCTGATGCAGACAGTGACAACAGCGGCCTGGCCTTCCTGATCGCTCGACAGCCGTACCATGGTGTGGTTCTCCGGAGCTCTGTAGTGGTGGACCGCTTCCTACAGGCAGACATCACTGCAGGGGTCATCAGCTACAGACACACAGGTGGGTGAACGCTAAAGTTCTAATAGCTTTTCTTTGGATCAATTTACAGTATTACTGCTGCACATTTCAGGTACTTGTACTTTACCTGAGTATTTTCATTTTATACTACTTTATACTTCTAATCCACAACATTTTGTAGTCAAAAGTTGTTCTTTTTACTCCACTACATTTATTTTAGTTGCTTTATTCGTACACAGAAATCCTTTCAAATCTGGTATAGATGAAACCATTCAAAATGATATTTAATTCACTAAAATCCTGAGTTGTTTGGCAGAAAAGCAATTGGAAGTAATTTTGCTTCTTGAATGTGAAGATTTGCTGCTTTTGCTTTAAAATAAAAGTACTTTTACACCCGAGTACTTTTCCCAGGAATAGTTTCGATAGTTCCTGGGATTTTGCGTTCACACCAATAAGATCTACAACTAGAACTTTTTTTCGGGAACCGTTTCACCCTTTTTCAGTCCCTGCTAGAGAGGTGGTACTTTTCTGGTGAGAAAAAGGTTCCAATTTCTGATTGGCTGGGCGAATTGCAAACCACGCCCAGTAAAACTCCGAAAAGTTTTGGTGAAGAAGTTTTGGTGAAGAAGCTGCTGGGAAGACTCCCAGCAGCTTCTACTGAAGCCAGTCCCCAACTCCGGGGACTTCCGGCCGGGGACTTCGGGCAGCAGTATACGGCGTGAAGTTGTTTGCGGCCTGCCAGTAAACCCAAAGCAGAAGAAGAAGAAGTGACGTCAGCGGCTTCATTTGCGTAATCCTCCCTCAGGGACTCATAGGGTGTTTCTCAATGTCGAGGACGCTTCCTTGGTAGGACATGTCTTCCGAGTCAGGTCCTCCAGAGGCTAGTTAAGAATCCTTCCTGGCAATCGGAGAACGAAGAATGGAACAGGCTAGCAAGTGTGCAGGTGTGCATCATATGCAAGGCCCCATCTTAAATTGAGCGTGATTCGTTTGAAGACTCATAACTGATTTGCGAAGATCGAAGATGTAATTGAGTAACTGTATTTTGTAAAATGATCATCTCTCCAGGACAGAACCACTAAACTAACATAAAATGCATCCAAATTCTGCTGCGCTTTCGCGTTTGGCTAATTTTCTATCCGAAAAACACATCGTCTACCTGTCCTGTACCACTTGTTATGACTTCTCTCTCTTGCGTATTCCGTTAAAACCCACCCCATCTCACTCCTCGTGCTGAAACCTGGTGTTCACTCTCTGTCCTAAATGGATTGTTGGAGCTCGCCCCCCCCCCCTGTGAGCCCAGTGTGCTCTGATTGGTCAAGCGACGTGCAACTGCTCGCTCGCGAGGAGCTGCTGTGAGGAGCAGACAGGGTTTCCGTGTCGAAGATAGATACAGTCAGAGTAGGGGCGGGTCTTCACAGAATACGTTTGGGGAACAAAATCAAGTTTTTTAAAAGGCGAGTGGATTTTGGCAGGCAGTGAGTACGGACCAACGATTGAACGATAACAAGAACGGCTCTCACCAAGTACGACTCGGTTCCCCTCATTCGTACCAAAGAGCCGTTCAAAAGAATCGGCTCGTTCGCGACCACTAGCAAGAACCTTGGTCCCAGGTCGCTCCCCCAGTCCATTGATAAAACGAATGCTCCGATGGATCAGTTTGTCGGCGTAGGCTTCTGATGTTGTGCGCTTTT
>NW_011365976.1:4154-15582 GCF_000735185.1 Notothenia coriiceps | reverse complement strand
ACGCACTCGTACCATCCATAGGTAACGGTGGTCTATCCGACAAAACAAACTTAAGTTTGTATCAATCACTTGCTCGTGACTTCTGGTATGATGGACATTCCCTTTTCGGTTTGATTCTCTAGTTTGTTAAAGTGTTTCGGCAAATGTGAAAGTGTTTTGGAACTTGTACATTCCTCTCAGTTCTTGTAAAAGTGTTTCGCTAATGTAATTTTGTTTTTATAAAATTTAAATTTTGTTTTATAAAATTTAATTTTGTTTTCATAAAATTTAAATTTGTCTCTAGCTTTGTAAAAGTGTTTCGCATCTTGTTAATTTGTTTTTGTTAATGTTAAATAGTTTTTTCTTTGGTAAAAGTGTTTTGCCAATGTAATTTTGTTTTATAAAATGTAAATTTGTTTTATAAAATGTAAATTTGTCTCAATCTTTGTTAAAGTGTTTCACACTTTTTAATTGTGGATTGCACCTCTCAGCCACCGTATAAAGTGGCTGTAAACAGGTTTTTTTAAGCACCAACATAATATCAGTGCTGCCATTTTTTCTAATGAGCAGTCTCTTTAACTAATAATTAAATAAGCAACAAAAAACAAATGGATAATTACCATTATACTGCAAATTATTTATACAGTATATTTTATTGTGGTGTCTTTTAATTGTATTATTTTTTATGCACGTCTGACAGAGGAGTGAAAGAACAAAGATGTATCGATTCAAAAGCTAAATTAAGACTATCTGGTCTATTATTGTGAGAGCTTAATAAAGACTCAATGAGAAGTTTGCCTGTGATGATCCAGACAGCATATTCCAGAGGTCACAAATCTTTGAGAGGATTTTAATTAAGCTGCATTAGCTCTACCACACCAGAAATGATAGGGTCAAGAGGCTTTGATGTTTATGGTTAATGATCATGAGGGAAGCACACTTACTATAAGACTATTCCTCAAGGGAAGTATTCACTGGTAAGCTTTCACAATCACCACGAGCTGCACTAATTTCCTAAATGAAGCTTTAGAAATAATATAAGAAAGAAAACATCCAATAGGTTTTGCCCATTTTTTTCTGTCTAGCGCTTTCCTCACCATTGCGCTTTAATAGCTTCTACAACTTTGTACAAGATGTCACAATTTAATGGAACACGTTTGATGTCATGTAAGGGGTTTGGAGCTGGACTTTTATAAGGCCGTTAACTAGTAATGAGACTGAACATTGCTCTGTGAGGCCATGATGACTGCTTAAACACTGGAGTTGTGAAGGCCCCCTGTTCCCCAAGGGCGGAGACACCAACTTATTAACTGGATTACTCTTCCACTTCTTCTTTGAAATAAATATAATCCTCTGCTGCTGCAGCTAAATTGCCTTGTCTTTTTTCACTCTCTTTTTTATACCCTTCCTGTGATTCTCACCTCTATTTGAATGGAAGTAACAAGAGAGGGAAACACGTCGGGCATTCAATGAGGGATTATTTTATTGTTGAATCCCTTCTTGGATTCAGAAAAAGCCCTGAATCCATGAAGTGTAGTATTCCTCCTAGTAGGTATATGTATTGATCACCATTCCAGACAAAGTAGATGCAAATGAAATGCAGATTTATGATGGGTTTAGTGTAAGTTTAGACAAACCATTACCCAAGATCTGGTAATTGGTCCCATGACAGGCCCTTTAGAATGTGAATTTGAATGTTATAAAGAAGCTGCTCTTACACAGAGGCCAGATGGTACAGCCTTGAAAGCAAATTAATTATAGACTAAGGTAAGATAAGGCCACGGTAAGCGTTTCACCCCCTACATTGTCTGCCGGCCTCAACCCTAAGTTCAATTAAATCAATTTTGTCTGAAAACAAAAGTGAACTCTGTGTAAAGGTTCACCCAGAACTGTCAGACAGTAGTGTGCAGGTGGATAGTCTGTCGAGCATTTGATGGTTACCCCCACTGTAAATCAGTTCTGACTTGCTTTCTGTTAAGTAAGAGACATTAAACCAGTCTTCGAGGGTTCAGAAAAAAGAGACGACTTCTTTTTCTTCATCCAAATGTAGTGCAGCATTATAACCACATTATGAGAAAAAACTAAACAAGAATTTATTATCATTTTAATCAACAAAACCATAAGTGAATGTTAGCAGTTGGTTTGTTAATAAAGCAGCTGGCAGTGCTCATTTTCCAGTCTGTGACATTATAAAGGGAGAGGGTGCAACAACACGATAAAGTTAAAAGAATGACAGAAAAACTTCAAATAGTTAAAAATGGAAATGATTGTATTGTTTTTTTGTGTGGAGCGTAAGCTGCAATGGACGTTTGAGTGCAATGTTTACGTGGCTAAATGTGAAAACATGTTCACAGTAAAGGCCATTTGGAAATTTGTTCTTTGGGCGCAAATGGAAAATCCACATAAAAACAAGTGGATGAAAACCAATCGTTGACAGAATGGCCACCATTTTGTGATTAAGACCTCACCATGATTTTCCTTTTCTCTCTGATTCAAGAATAATTTATTGCTATTATGCAAAACAGAGTTTCACAAAAAAAAAGGGAAGATGTAGCCTAATCCATAATGCCACACAAGAAATCATCAGGGAAACATGGTTACTCAACTTTGACTCACTCAACATGTTAGAGAGTCATTTTCGAAGAAAATACAGAACTATGTCAGCCGGGAATCTGCTTTAGTTGACCTGCAGTAAAATCCAAAATATAAAAAAATGATAAACCATAGATAAAATAGAAAGGTGACTGCTTACTTCCGAGGGCAGGTTATATCATAACCTGGTTTTCCACAGTTTTGTATTTGTTTTAAGTGTTCACTCACCTATCAAATGAGAAAAGCATTTGCACTGGGGCTATTTTTTCTTCATACTACAGTACCATTTTTACATTTTCCCTCGCACTCCTGATTGATAGCGTCCCCCCAGGATAGAGAACAAATATAACAAGAATAATCTTATGTTGCCCACTCTACAGCTACAGGCAATACTGCTTTGAGGCCTGACCATATTATTCGTACTGTTTTAAGCAGAAGGCATCTTGGCAAGTGGGGACGGACAGTAGGGATAACTGATGTGGAAGACATAAGCACGCAGTATAATGGATATTTCAGAGCACTCATTTGTCACCAGACCCACAAATGAGACACACATTTAACCTTTTAAACCAGCGAATATTGGGCTGTATCTATTGAATATATAATGAAACGACTGATTTACATAACCGAAGAACATCATTGTGCCTCCTAAAGATAAGTGATGCTGCTGCAGCAACACAAATTGTGTATGACTAAAGGTGAGAGGCTTGGAATGAGGTGAATTCTCAATACATCTTTACTTATTGAAGGACATAAATAGCAAACCCCTTGTGTGAAAGGAAATCAGAACTTACATATGTACAAAAAACGATGCAGAATGAGCTCATCACAGGATGCAGTGATGGACTGGCCACAACATGGCTTCACAGCACTGATTTCAGGCCCTCTTGAGGTGTGATTTAAAGCCTGTTGTTTTTATTCTCATAAATACTTGGACCTGGGGAGGGCAGCATGTTTTATAGGCTGGCTGCCTCTGTTTCCGCTTACTAGAGTTTACATGAGGATGGGTGTCATATAAACATGGTTATATACCAGCCTCACTCATAAGCATTGGGAAGAAGTACGTGACGCTTTAATTCATTTTATCGCAGCATTCATTTTATCACAGTATTTATCATGAACAGACAGGGGCAATAATATGCTGTGTAAATGATTGCAGGAATGTTTGGGAAGTGAAATGGATGGAGTGATAATCAGATGGAGATGAGATAAAGTGTCCAGGAGAAAAAAAAGAGGAATATTTACAACAACTTGCCGCTTTCTTTTGATGAAACAGAATACTCTTCTAAAGATGACATACACTTTATATGTGTTTTTTGCCTCTTTTTTTTTGCATAGTTTTAGACAATGAACCACTTAGGTATACTGTGGTGAAGATGATACATTTATAGAGTCGTTGAGTTATCAAAGGCAGCACCCTAAAACACGTCATCACATAACACCTGCCTGGAAATCGAATCCATGTTTACAAGGTTCTTTCAATAAAACAAAGGTGTGACCAGTGCTTTAAAATACCGCCACGTAAAGTGTTATG
This sequence comes from Notothenia coriiceps, assembly GCF_000735185.1. NCBI lineage: Eukaryota > Metazoa > Chordata > Actinopteri > Perciformes > Nototheniidae > Notothenia > Notothenia coriiceps. The sequence continues at coordinate 11,477 of NW_011365976.1, read as the reverse complement.
AGTATAGCTCCCAACCAGGAGACTAAGATATGAGACAAAGCAGTCCCCTATTATACTATTTTCAAACAATATATTATAGGTCGCAGATATATATAAAAAAACATGTCTCTAGTAGTCTGTAGCTTTAAAGGTCACCTATCATGCTATTTTTAGGCAATAGCATAGGTCTCAGATATATACAAAAATATATAAAAAACATGTCTATGAAGTGTTTTGCTCAAAATACCAAACAGATCACCCATTCTAGCCATGTCTCATATCCCTCCATTTCACTTCCTGTTTCAAAAGTGCTGATTTGGGGTATAAATCTTTAAAAAAAAAAGAATTGATAAAAAAAAAGGAGGGGGCTGAGCTCATGCGGGAGATTCTACCGGCAGATACTGCGGTGATGAAACGCCATATCATGGATTATCAAGGATTATTTCTGAAACAGTATGGAGCTCAAAGCCTTTCTCTCTTGCCCGTTATACCCAAGCGGCAAACTCTGCGGAAGAGCCGGGACTCCAATACGGAAGTGACACACACTGCAGTTCATATATTGGCCGATAGGCGATGAACCCCATGTTAAAATGCCCAACTTTACAGCAGAAAAAAACCCCTGGCTGCAATAAATATTATTATGAATATAGTTCAATTCCACCTTCATGATTATCTGTGAGTGAAAATTGTTTTGTAACACGACCCTTTTATTTATATTAGGTCTTAAATTTTTTGCATACATTAGGGTGGTCCCATTGAGTGACAGCTCTGTCAAGTGACTGCTGCTGCTAGCTTCTTGTCTCTCTGCTAGCTGCTCCGTGAAGCTACTGGCACTCTGCCTGTTCAGCTCATCCAGGGAACACAACTTGCCCCCGGCCGTGGTTGTTTGTTCTTCATGCTTATATATCGGACTATTGTGACTCGCTCTGTGGTTGAAACAGACGGTATATGAATGCAGTTTTGCGGTAAGTGAAATTTGAGTACTTTATTTATGTGTTAATGATTTTAATCAGCTACGTAATGAATGTTAAGGTTTGGGTTAGCGTGTAAGCGAGTGGTAGCTACATCGGTGCTAACGATGCTAATAGTAGCCTCCAAGTTAAAATCATAGACTATATTTATAAAGGTTAAAACGAAATAGACAAGTGTTAAGTGGGATAATAATGTAGAACAAACGGCTTCTGTTTGAGGTTGATAAAATAAGGTCATCCTTGTAACTTAGAGAGATATTATATTATGGAGGAACTGTATGCATCGCTAAGGTTAGTATAAAATAAGGTCATCCTTGAAATCTCCAAACCGACAGACAGGACGTCCATCACACGGAGGTTTCTCCCTGAAGTCTCTGCAGCTCTCTGGACACCACGCTGTCTCAATCCGTCCACACTGAATATGAGAGGGGGAAATAAAATAATAAATGCTTTAGACAATAAGAAACATAAAGTTGACTGTTGACTTGCTCAGTTTTTTTAGATTGTCAATACTATTACTGTATAACTAATATATCAGGTTAAGAGGCACATTCAAATAAAGATTGGTCTTTAAATACATGTTGTCTTTTGAATTGTTTGTCTAAAGTCAAGGATCTAGAACTTGAACTTAGTTTTAATGATACAGTCTGGTTATTATGCTGTTTGGAGGAGGCCTCACAGGTAAGAGCACTAACTAGCTACCATCACATGTACCTTAGCTTGACTTAAATGTATTAAACGTATAGTCAAGTGATATCAAAATATAAATAACTAATGTCATGCAAACATATTAATATTTGCTTGATTCCAGTGTTGAATCTAGCACAATTGCATACACACGTTAAGGAATTTTAAGATTCTGAAGTATTATGCTAAAAACTCAATAACTTAGATTATTATTTATAGTTTTGCTGAATAGTTTCATGTCCGCTTACCTTAGAAACGTAAAATACGACGGCAGTGTGCAGATGGGGAGCATGTTAGCTTAGTTGGGTAGCTTCAGCTAGCTCTGGAACTTCCAGCTCGGTGGCAGCAGGTCCCGCCTCTTTGCCCTTATTTGGAGCAGGCGGGAGTTGAACTCTGACGTCACTGTCGAGCCGTTAGTGACCGACTCCGCCTACCAAGGGCTTCTCGGCAACTCTGCAGAATCCTATGGGTGACGTCACGGACCCTACGTCCATTTATATATACAGTCTATGGTAAGGACTCATTCCTTGGAGTGGACAGTCCATCGGTTGTTGAGAACCATGGCCTCAGATTTGGAGGTGCTGATCCTCATCCCAGCTGCTTCACACTCGGTTGGGAACNGGCCTCTTCACACACATGCTCTGTGCAGTAAAGGTTAGCTCTGAGTGTTAGCGATACTAATATAAACATGCACCGACTATTACGTCCAAAACAGTTGGGCATTGTTTCTGATAGCGATGTTTCTGATAGGGCCGTGGGTGTAAAGCCAGCCTACATTTCCGATATTACGTCATATTGGACGCAAATCTGGATCAGCTCTGTTGTAGCCCCATTTTTAGAGATTTTGGGTACGGAGGTAAAGAGAGAGGGTTTTATTTTCTGACGCTGCGTGAGTTCCCCGAAACACCGGGGACACATATTTATGTATAAAAGACATCAAAAAGCGCATTTTGCATGATAGGTCCCCTTTAAATGCAAATTATCTGCCACTCCCCACGCCCCTCTTCGAGATGTTTTGTTTACAAAAACACAATGGTGCTCTAGGAGGAGATGCAGGTGATAGAGTGGGCGAGTGTTACCTTGGTTGGTTATTGGCTAATGGTTACACAACCCAAAAAAAGATTGTGACAAAGTGCCAGAAATCTGTATATTTTCTGACAGGTCTTTATATAAATGGTTCAGGACAAAAAGAGAGGGAAGTTATTTTCCTGAAACTTCCTGAATCTCTTTACACAGAAGGGACACATATACATGAAAAAGTGGATTTTGCATAGGTGACCTTTAATATGTTTCTTCTTTGGCTACTTTGGGGCATATCTCTACAATTAGCTGAACAAAACACCACAACGGACTACAAAAAGTGTTATGACGCAAACTACTATGTGTACATGGTGTGTGCAACTGTCCGTGTACACTTCCACTTGGTGGGAGTGTATGCTATCTAAAATCATACTCTTGGGCATTTGTATGCGACTGTTTTCTGTTTCAGTGTTAAGGCAAAGCTCTAGTAAGGGCAGATCTTCTATTGGGAATTTATTATTGGAACCTCTGTGTAAAAGTCTAGTGTGACGCTAGGTGTTGGGCAGGTCAAGTGATTTTGTTTTGCTAAAGATAGGAGTTTGGTGAGAGTGCACAAAAACAGTTAGGTTGTCAGATAGAGAACTAAATCAATGTGCTGAAAGATGCTAAAACCCTTAGTAGAGATGAGGGGATGGCTGATCATTCCCTGTGGGTGTGCCACAGTGAGTGAACACTTTACGTTACATAAACTAATTTGAATCACTCCATTATTAATAGAAAAATAAGAATTAATGCAGCTTTAAGAGGAGAGTTAAACCCAAATGCCCCTTAATTAAATAATCCTAGAAACATCCCTCTGGTTTAAGTGTATGCAAAGGGTAACAGCGGGTCATAAAACAAAACTATAATTATGCATTATGCTGAGAGGCCAACATAGAGTACATCAGTATCTTTGTATATTATTTTTCTTTTGACTTAACATGCACTGGTTAAGCAATGCTTTTTCTAACTGAATGTCCTGGGGCACTTAAATACACTGTAAATAACTGTATACTCTATCTGGCCTGAACAATAGGGATCCTTATTAAATTGCAATGCACCCCACATGTAAAAATTATTTAATGATGCAGAGATGCTTTTTTTTCTTCTATAAAGATGGATGAGTGAGCATCTCATCGCTCCCAGGAAGGATGTGAGAAGACACGACTATCCAATAAAAACAGTCCGAGGGTGTGAATTACATCTGTCCTCATTGTAAGTGTCTCATTAAGCCAAGCTCTTCTGATTGAGGGAAACACGGTAGCAAATTATAGGGGAGAACTGTTTGATGAAAATGTAGTGCACGGGACGAATAGATAAATAATGTTAGCAACTTGAAGGTGAGGACAATCCATCAGCGCCCTGTGGAAATGAATGCATTTTTTTCTCACTCAAGAGGAATAAGAAAGCCAAATTCCAGACAAATCACACACTCCCCGTTGACGAAAGCAAATAACTGCAATGTTCAATCACAGTGAAATTACAGAGTGAGCATTTCATAAATTGTGTAATAATAAGTCATACACTGTACAGCGGTCGGCAGAAGGGAATATGTTAGCTTGGATGACTTGAAGTGGAAAATAAAATAATTACACAGATTCAGCTTGAAAGTTGAAATATCTGACACTCTCCTTTTCACTAAAGTTGGTAATAACCATCTTCACTGGGTGATTTCTTACTCAAATAAGCTACGTGTCAAAACTAATGAAAGTTATTCAGGAGACCAGTGTGTCCGATCTCCTACAAGTCAGTGCCACATGGAGGCGATTTCAATTTAGATCATGTTGAATAATGGCACACAGACCCTATCCTAGACAAAGACATAATTTAAGTGCCGCTCAAGAGCACAAGATTAGTTTGTCGTGTTTTAAAATGACGTTCAGCTTTCCCAGAGTTCATTAGTGCAGCCATTTTAGGAGAACGCAAACGACCCGCCAAGGCAGCAGCGCTCGAAGACAACAGACTGCACTTAAGCGTGTTCAGTTTCTCAGCAGGAGGCGTAAAGGGAGCTGTGCTGTGGGGTCAAACAACAACATCAGGCATAAAGAGCTGCTCATTGAGAATGCTTTTTGATTTCCTCTTGTCATGTAGACTATTCCCTGCCTGCTGTATGTTTGTTATGTCGTTGGATGTTCCATCAAAAAGTCATTATTTAGAGATATTATCTGGGATTGCACAAACACAAAACCCAATTAGTGAGGCAGTTCAGGGATCTGTTTTTTTGTTTGTTCTCTCTAAAAGGAATCTTAGAGACTACTAGCTAAATAACCTTTTGGAGACCCTGCAGCGAGAATAATGCAGTCAATATCCAATGGCACATTACTTGTGAATGTGAGATAATGAATATTTGGGTTTTTTTTTGTGTGATCATTTACATTGTGTTCATTTGAAAGCCTGTGGCTCCAAGTGAAAGGATAAACATGCTAGAATTGTCCTGCCCCAATAATTGATCCTTGTGAAGCCACATGAAAATTACAGTAATGAGCTGAGTGATCGAAATGTCAATTTGATTCCAGCTTGTGAACTGCTCACCTGACACCTCCTCTCTGTGTTTAGTCAACAGTGAATGATGTTCAGCTGGTGTTCACATGTGCACTTCACTACGTTAGGAAGTAGAGCCGTAATTGGAAATGTGTTTATCTCACCAACAGCTCTCTCTGTACATTGTAATGTTCTCTGTTTTATGCTAATGACAAAATACAATTTAGATTGCTTTTCATAGAGAAATGTTAAGGGAGCAAAGCTCACTTCCCAGCTACTACGTCATTACAGACAATTCCTGAATCAAAAATTATAGTTATTTAGAGAAATATGAACAGACGCAAAAGTCATATTTGACTCATTTCATGCTTGACTGCCAAGCCTGAGCTTACACTTTCAAAATAAAGGAGAAAACTACATATTTGAAAAAAATGTCTCTAAAACATGTCAGGCAGTACTGTAAATCCATTAGCCCTCCCATGGGGGAGACAACCACTGACAGTTTCCTCTTCCTCCTCGCCCTGATAGATGCCACAATTACACATTTAGCAACAAGTCAGGTCACATTTGATCAAGCTGTTTTTTGCTGTCTATGTTTTAGGCCCTGTCAGTCACATGAGAAATGTTAAAGGAGTCTGTGGGGGTGACAGTGATAGGACATGCTGCTCCTTTTGACATTATTGCTGAGTAGGAATCATTTCTAGGTTTAGGATTTGTCTTCACAGACGGCTCACAGAAGACTGATTTGAATGAGGAACAAAGTGTATCCGAGTTTGGATATTTTTTGAAGCTCAGTGGAATTTATTGTAAACTAACATGAATTCTGTATCTGCCATTTAAAATGTGTTTGAAAATAACATGCATTGTAAAAAATGTATAGCTTGTTTTTTTACTCCTTTTTGTTTATTGCTCGTACATAACATACAGTAAGAGCACAACTCAGCATGTACATTAAGAGTGAGAGCTTCTCAGATAAAGGTGAACCATTTGCCCCAGCATCATATTTGTTCAACATGCTGCCTCTCGCTCACTCTCCTCCTACAAAGCCACTGGAATAAAGATTTATCTATCCATCTCTTTCACTCACTCCAACACACACACAAAGGCACACCAAATGTCAGCAGTAAATGTATTAATTACATTCCCACAATCAATAAAACACATTAAGTGAAGTTTACCAAAGTCCAATAAAGCATTTCTGACCCTGCTGACCCTCTCAAAGATAATTTGCTTTCAGAGGACAAACATCCAAATTACTCCAGCACCGCCTTTATTTCGGTCTCTCTCTTTATTTATTTTATTTTCAACGCTCAAACTTCTCATCAACTCCACAGTTTGACCCGTCCAGCAGGGGTCACTGTGGTCTTTGGAGAAATCCGGCTAATCACATCCTCCAACATGCTGCAAATCTGCTGTCATACGACAAACACACATCCTCAGAGTGGCATTACGAGATCCCCAATGTGAAATTATATATAATCTAAAGAGATCATATGTTTTGCATATGCTGCAAATCTAACTTGAAATCGAATAGCCCCATGAATCAGTTAGAGGGACATTTCCCTGTGAAAGGATTAGGTGTGAGGAGGGGGTAAAAGGGTCTTTAATGGTGTTGGCTTGCAGTAATGATTTGGAGTGTGGTGAATAGCGTGTGTGTGGAGTGAACGCTCAGCCAAGTTTTATGCTGAAGGCAGATTTAATAATGAGCTCATATAGACTTGGCAATCATGGCAAGTTAAGAGTAGCATTACTGCACTTTCTTTTGCACACAAAAGAGAAAAATGTATTAAAAAAGTATTGCAATAAAATGGTAGCAACAAATAGGCCTGCTTTTGGTGTTTTTCAGAATATAATTTCAGTTATCGGATTCGTGTGAGACTTCGAGGCATGTCCACCTCTCTATTATGAGGGGGGGAAAAGATGTCAGGTAATGTCACTTGATAAGATTAAGATTTCTTTTTTTTTTAATATATATATATATACTGTATATATATATATATATATATTGGGTGATCGTTTTGTTTACATGACCCGCTGTTATCACCTTTGATGACATTAAACTTAACAGAGGGATGTTTCATTATACGTATGGATTATTGAATATTAAGGCATTGGTGTATTAAACTCTCCTCTATAGAAAGCTGCA
>NW_011365976.1:0-4133 GCF_000735185.1 Notothenia coriiceps | reverse complement strand
TAACACCCAATTGTCTCTGAGATTCAAAAAGATTGTTCTGTTAATAGTGTCAGATGAATGGCAGCGTGACACCTTTTTGCAGCTGAGGTTGTTACATTATTTGATGCGTATTGATTTGCAGACCCGTGCACATGTGAGAACGGGAGCCACATTTACGCGGGCCAGAACAGACCGTGGAAAATAAATGCTTTAGTTGTGCAGCAGAATATTTGATGGCCTGTGTGATAGTGTTTGTTTTTGTTTTTTAAAGCCAATCTGCCGCCATATGTGTCCTGCAGTAGTTCCACAGAGAGAGCCACAGAGAAGGATTTTGTGTTTGTCCTCAGACATCTGTATGCTCCACTGATAGCACTTGTAAAAACTGCACAAGAACAACAGCCTGCGAGAGGTAGCAGCTTGTATGTGTGCATTTATGTCTGCTCTTGCATGAATATATTCAGGAACATGTGCAACCATTCAATGAGGCAACCCAGTCTCATGGCATTTCGTGTTCACCAACACGATCTTTAATCTATTCATTCGTGTTCACCAACACGATTTTCCCCTTTTTTCCGTGTTGCACACATAGACTGTATATATAAATATATATTAAATATACATTTAAAAAAAATTGAAACTCAGTTCCTGACGGACGCCAAAAAAGCCGGATATTATGGAATTAAACAAATAAATAAAAACAAGGATAATTGTGTGTTATTGGTGAGTAAATAACAGTGTGTTATTTTGAAAAGAATAACAAATTAGAAGGAAAAAAAGATTTAAAAATACAGATTTTAGTATCCTGAGGCTCTCAGCCCCATTTATTTTCCTCACAGACGGCAACAAAAGTCAGAAATTTTAAATAAAAGCAATAATTGTGGCTTGATATTGAGTAAGAACATGCTTTTATGAACCACACAGCTTCCGGTCTTCCTATAACACGTGAGACTACCAATAGAAATATATTGCTTTTAAAATCGTGCTGTGCAACACGAAAAAAAGGGGGAAATCGTGTTGGTGAACACGAATCAATAGATTAAAAATCGTGTTGGTGAACACGAAATGCCATGAGACTGGGTTGAATGAGGAGTGGAGAATACATGTGTTTTCTGCATCTGATAAAAAGTCATTTGTCTCTGTATTACAGACAAGAACTGGAACATCCACCACGGACGTAATCTGTGCAATTGCACTGGTGAGGCATTTTTTTTTTTTTTTTTCAAGCTGTCTGAATCTCTGCGATCTGGAAAGGTTGTTCAAGTTAGGGATTGGGGAAACATAAATCAACACCTTTCTGCTGATGACCTAGTGTAGAGGAACATTGCCTTGAGCAGTTTACAGGCCTGTCAGCTAGTGCTATCAGGAAACCCTGTCAATGAGAGAAATAAGCGCAGGGCTTGTAAGATTGCCCTAAAAAGAGATCAGGGGCAGTAAGAGGGACAGGAAACGAAGGATGGAGGAAGAGATAGAGAACATCAAACCAAAGAAAATCGATGTGGCCTGTTCTTGTCGTGTTTTTCAAGCATGGGAATGATAAGTTAATTAGCTAACGATCCCTTAACCCGATGCTTGTGCCTAATCCCCTCTGACCCTAGAGAATAAAGGCTGTGAGACTTTCAGCTTGATGGTCTGAGACTGCCTACATATTCAACACAGTCACATAACACGGGTTCAAACTGCAACGTACATAAACGGGAAAACACCAACAACATATCAATGCTGCAAGCTCCTTAAACTATAGCAAATACATAATAGGACATAGAGTAGATAGTATTATAATAGTTTTATAAGATTTATTGAATTTGATTTCTATACATCACTGAGCCAGAATCTATTACCGTTTTATTGTTTTCTTTCTGGTGAACCCAAATGTACCAAACATTAAGCATTACATGGATCATTAGAGTCAAGTCTAAGAGAGTCCAAGACCAAATTAAAGCACGGTCAAGTAAGGACATTTTTTAAATTTGATACGGAATGCAACTTTTATTAAAACAGGCATGAATCTCCTTTAATGCGTATTTTTGACTTGTTCGCTCCAACTTTTCAATTGGTCCACACGTTGCGTGAGACTTGTAACACATAACCCTTTCGCAGAAATGTTTTGAACATATTTCACAGACTGTAACCACCAATGAAATACACCTGCTTTACCCGATTATGGTACAATTTAAAAACATAGCATTGCAGTACATTCTTTGCACGTGATTGATCACATGGACGTGTAAGACAACACAAATACTGTTGATCTCAGACACAACACATGTATTAACCTACAGCCTACATTCTGCAGCACAAAATATGCACTTGCTTTCATTTATATGTAAAACATGCAATCCAATGATGGAGCTGCACTAACGATATTGGCTCAAATTGCTCCATTTCCCATCACCCTGCATTTATATTAGGACTGGTAATACTGAGAACTACTGACACCTTCTATAAGCCTCAGGAACGGATCAGGATCTGTGGGGAGGTTGTATGAAGTGCATGAGTGCAGAATATTTTTGCAGCTTACAGCCTGAGAGATACTGTTGCTCCCAAAGTCGTATTTACTACGGCATTGCAACCATCATGCCATGCAATCCTAAGGAAACATACCCTTCATTCACATTTAATTTGAAAGCTGTGTAGATTTCATGGGGCTTGATATCAGGGGAAGCAGGGTGAGGGAGTCAGGGAGAGAAAGAGAAAAAAGAGGGATAAACAGAGTTGCTGCTTGGAGGCTGCTGCTTTTATGCAAGTAAAGCTCTCCTTTCAAAGGTGGGTGAGGGGGTCACGAAAATAGGCGGTAGAGGTGGGTGAATTCTTCGATAGATGCTTCCTCAACCTTGCACACGCTATGAAAGCAAATGCCCCTCAGCACTAGCGCATCATCCCTGTGTAGAATTTCTCTTTTATCTCCGACAGAAACATCAAACTTGAATTGTGGAAGAAAGGACCATACAGTATTTGCAAATATTTTGTTGATTTAGAGTATTTGGTTTCCAGATGGAGGGTTTTTTGTCACATATGGAAGTAAAAAATGGTTTGAAAAGAACAATTAAGTTTATTTGAAAAGAGTGTGTGTTTGTTACACACTAAAACTCACTTTATCAAAATCAGCCCAATGTGGGTCAATTATTACCAACTAAATACCACTAACATTTCTCAGAATTAGTTTTATTATGTAATTATAACAATGTACGTTTTTTAAGTATAGTAATATATACAATACTTATGAATACACAATTACTGTGGGTGTGTGGTCTTCTTCCAAGGATGGCATGATCAAAGGTGTGTGAATGTTAGCTTCTTTAAGCAGATGGCACCTTTGAAAAGGAGTCAATGGGTTAATGATGATTCAATATGGAAACGCTTTGAGGAGTTGACTGGATAAAGCTCTATATAAAGTCAATTTACCATTTAAAACAGAGGCTAATTTGATGAGATATACTTTTACACACATAGCAGTGTTTGTGTGAAACAGTCATAATGTTGTGTCACTATAATCATTTAAATCCTTTGCTGCTGCAACACAATGTAGGGAACTGTAGTTTGAGTAGAAAAGCCAAGGGAAACAATTATATAATATTTAATTGGTGACCTAATGGTTTTTCATCCATGGGTTCTGCATAAAATTAACCAAGTAATGTGTCAATGATTTTGAGTATGTGGATGCTAACTTTCATTTCATTGTTTATTTGAACCGAGACAGTGCACATTGATGAACACTTTAAAACAAAAATAATGCTTACAAGTGTAAATGAGCCGGATTTTAGCTTTGAGCTAATTTCCATCCGAAGTCCCGTCACATGCAACATATAAGAACATGACATTTACATACATAGCACAAATAAATACATGATATGCAGAAAGAGCATGAGCAGCATACAAGTATTTACCACATGGCAGTACAATGTAGCAGCTACGACATATAAAGTGCAAGATAAGATAAAAGAGCTACATAAAGTGCAAGAGGAGATACCCCTGTGTTAAAGTGCATTTAGCGGTGATTGCACGTCTGTTTGTTGCTCAACCATTCTTTGAGTTGACCTTTAAAACTACTGAGAGCGAGACAATCCCTTATCTCAGTTGGGAGGCTATTCCACAATGAGCTGCCTTTAATGGAGTGTACATTTTGTCCAAAAGTTGTCCGTCTATAGTGGACCTGA
>NW_011365975.1:0-4543 GCF_000735185.1 Notothenia coriiceps | reverse complement strand
CAATCATCTGAGCCGGCCCGGCTAAAGTAACTGGATGGCCTACCTGCCTGTCAGCCTTCCATCTGTGCACAAACTTATCTCGTGCCTTCATTGGTCATGTGCGCGTTCGTGTGTGTTGAAGGAGGGGCTCTGTAAGGAAGAGGCTGATTTTTTCCGGTTGTGTATTTTCTAATTCTAGCGCACTCAAGCTGGTTTCTCCAAAATGACCTACCCCACCTTTAATGACATCACCTTGGACTCTGAGAAACTGTGACATTTTTCACAATTTTCTGCCTTTTTTTTTGACCAACATATTCAACAAGGGATCTAAAAAAATGTATCAATCACTAATTAAAATACTGTAGTTTCAGCTCTGGATGCATGGCATGTTTTAGTAGCGGTTGCAGTGTTTGGTTCATGTCTTGTGGGATGTATTTAACCCATGTGTGCCGTGGTGATTGACTCTAACATTCCTCTCTGTCTCTCTGCGTCGCCTCCTCCGATCTCCCGCCAAAATCAGGCCATCGTAAGTACGGCCCTCCCACACCCGGCCATGATTCAACTCTCTACCAGCTTTGAATGTGTGTTTGTTTTAATTAGAAAGCATTGTGTGTTTAGTTTGAGTTTAATATGTTTTCTCTTCTCCTTTTTGAAGTCGTCCTTACTGAAGAAAAAGCTGGAGGAGCATCTGTAAGTAAACCCACTGTAACACCCAGATGTTCTTTAAATTAGCATCACCATTAGCATGCCCATTAGCACTCACATTAGCATGCCCATTAGCACTCACATTAGCATTCCCATTAGCACTCACATTAGCATTAGCTTGCTTTACTTCCTTGGATCCACACATATATATTTTAAAACACTTTTTCATACTCAAAAGGTAACACAAAGAGATAAGAGAAATGTTTGCGTTGCAACAGCAACACGACAAAACAAGGCAATGCACACAAGAAGAAATTAAATAGTAGAAATAAACAATAGTAGAATTTAAACAACTCAAAATAGAATTAAAGCAGCATGTACATCATCTGTTTTATATATATCCTGCTTACTTGAAGTAAACGATTATTTTGTGTTGGTTTTTTTGTAAATTATTGAGTGTTCTTGTATTTTTATGTGTTTTTTGTATACCTCGGGACTGTGGGAAACAATATTTCGATCTTTCTCTTGTGTACAAACATATTTTGAGATTGACAATAAAGTTGACTTTGGATTTAAATTTAACCTAGTCTAAAAACACCTTACATTTGTTATCAATAATATTATGTAATATGTGTATATAGTGCTTTTCGCAGTGCTCAAAGATGCTTAAAAATAACCACTCAACCAAATTAAAGGTCAATAGGCGCTTCCACACCGGAGTACTTTTCCCAGGAATAGTTCTGATAGTTCCTGGGATTTTGCGTTCACACCAAAAAGATCTGGAACTTTTTTTTGCTAACCTTTTTAGTCCCTGTTGAGAGGTGGTACTTTCGTGAGGAGGAAAAGGTTCCAATTTCTGATTGGTTGGGCGGATTGCAAACCACGCCCCGTAAAACTCCGAAACGTTTTTGTGAAGCCGCCATTTTATTTCCTAGCATTAGCATTATTAGCATTAGCCCAGCGCACCAACGGAGAGAGACTAAGTTATTGCAACACAAAAGAAAATATTGGAGCGGTGGAGATGAGGAGGTGTCGGCGTTCTGGCTATTTACTCGGGACTTTTGGGTTGACCCAAAGTCGGGCTCCGGGGACTTCGGGTGGCAGTAAATCGCCGTGAAGTGGTTTGCGGCCTGCCAGTAAATCCGAAGAAGAAGTGACGTCAGCGGCTCATTTGCGTAATCTTCCCTCAGGGAACTTAGTCCGGTGTGAACGCGATCTGGACTTAGTTCCATGGGGGTACTAAGTGCTAGTAACTAAGCGCTAGTAACTAAGTGCTGGGAACTAAGTGCTGGGAACTAAGTGCGGCAAAGTGCTTGGTGTGAAAGCGGCTAATATTTATCCATGTTGTCCCAAACTAAAGTGAACTCTCTCTCCTGATGTGTATCTGTTTCAGAGAGAAGCTCCATGAAGCTCACTCTGATCTGCAAAAGAAGAGAGAGGTCATCGATGACCTGGAGCCCAAAGTGGACGGCAAGAGTGAGTAGTTTCTTAACGCAATCAAGAAGGAGCATGATGCCAATATGTACCCCCCTTTTTTTCTTTTTTCTTTATCCCAAACACCAAACACATTCTCCACACATGCAATAAAATAATAAATAAATGACGTAAAAAAATCCCCAAAATAAATACATTATATAGATGAGAGTAACACCTACGTCACTTCCGCGAAAATTACGGCTCCGCCCACTTTTGGGGGAAAACAACACTATCAGTGTTTTACAAATTCTGAAGTTTTTGCCAATCCGATCAGAAATTTAAGAAAACCGTGGATTTTCTGATCTTCAAAGAGCCCGGTTACGATGGCCAGACAGGCAAACAATTACATTAAATCATTTGAATACGACGATCGGACTCGATATATGGTTAAATTAAAATCAGTAGGCGAGGCTGTAATTTCTCCAGCTGTTGCTCTCATGAGCGAGGCGGAAAATAATAGTTTTATCATGCCAAAAAGCTGCTGTGTCGTTTATTGATCCTCAAACATTAAAACAAATACAGAGTTCAGTGTTTCTGGACTTCCTCTAAGAAGAAAGGACAGTAACAGAAGAGCTCTGTGGCTTCAGGNCTCGAGATACACTTTTTGTTATATTCATTACATTACATTACATTGCATTTAGCTGACGCTTTTATCCAAAGCGACTTACAATAAGTTCCTGGTCGAATGCACTTATTGTAAGTCGCTTTGGATAAAAGCGTCAGCTAAATGCAATGTAATGTAATGTAATGAATATAACAAAAAGTGTATCTCGAGCTGGTTTCTCAAACTTACCTACCCCACCTTTAAGTGGCTTGTTTCCCAAAGAAAAACTAAAAAATATTCAGTTAAATATGAAAACACGGAGACAATCAGCTGATTATTGGCTAAAAAAGTATTTATGCATGAAGGATGACTTCAGCAAAAATAAAGTTATTTTCTTGTTGAACACATTGATGATGATGATGATGATTAACCATAGATTCACTATGTGCTCGTATGTGGATAGTAAAAATAGATGGTACCAATTTTCCTTTAGCATTTTAAGACTTTTAAAAGCTTTAGACTGACATTTTATTACAAATGAAGACCTTATTTTAGATTATTTTAATACATTTGTCTTTTTCAGACTTGTTAAGTTTCTGCAGCATCTCCTGGTTGCAGCTGTGCATGCATCTGGTCAATCAGTTACACATTGTCAAGTGTTGTGCACACTGTGTCAATATTCTGTCAACAGGACGTCAGAAAAGAGAGGAGAAAGGAGATGAGAATCTGTCTCCACTCACGTCCTCAGTTTTGCCGTCCTGATCGTGCAGAGCTTTCTGAAGCTCCTCGATCTGAGAACGCAGCTCTGAGATCTGCTGCTGGTCCAACCTGAGAGACAAACACCAGGGAGAGGAGACGTTAGGGACAGAAAGAACATGTTCAAAGGAAACAAAAAGGACGAGGGTTAGTGTGGACATAGCAGCCAAGAAAAGGGAAGTAGATGGTGAACATAAACAGTCTTTAAGTTGATGCTGTGGGTGGAAAGATATATGCAAAATCGGGTTTAATTTGAGTGTTTTTACTGAGTTAGTGAGGGTTCAAATACCTTATGTACAGTTTTTCAACATAATTCTCATTTCTACAATAGAGATGAGAACAATTAAAGAACAATATCTAATTGCGATTACTTTGACAGATATTGCGATATGACTCACGATATTGGAGGGGTTTATCAATTAGTCATCATTATTGAGGGATGTATTAAACAACGTCTGTCATCCATATCGTGATTTTATTGTTTTTCTTGGTCTTCTTGTTTTTAAGTAGCGTTTCCATGTGTGTGTGTGTGTGTGTGTGTGTGTGTACTCCCTTATTTGACCAGTTTTGCAATATATACATGTTTTTTTTAATGCATTTCATTTGATAGTTATACAGGCAATTGTTCTTGTAAACTTCTGACTAAAAAACTATTTGCTGTTCAGTTGGTCATGTGATTTTCAAAGAGGCAGTTTGTTAATTCAGGAACATGAGAATATACAAAATATATATACAAATGCAAAGTATCATGTGGATCTCTGTACATTTTCCCCCCTCCACAACTCTACTGGGTGATGATGATCCGGCTTCCCACACCCTGGTGTTGCAAAGGACACACACACGCACCCCACCCACATGCCCACACAAACACACACACAGTCGTGGACAATCTGGCTTTCTGCAGTCCCGCCCACACACACAGTCCAGAGGGTGAGTTGACATTTAGGCAGATCTCACTCCCACCGGCAGCCAACAAGCAGCTTAATGAACACACACTGTGGTGTTGACACAGAGAGAGAGAGAGACACACACACACACACACACACACACACACACACACACACACACACACACACACACACACACACACACACACACACACTCTTGTGGCTGGACGCTGGCTAGTGCCGCCCTACACACACA
>NW_011365974.1:0-3687 GCF_000735185.1 Notothenia coriiceps | reverse complement strand
CTGTTGTTGTAGAGAAATTATTTCTGATTTGAGTTACATTTTTGAAAATACAAGCCAGACAATTACTCTATTTGTTTTTTCCACATTTGTTTTCACAGTGAGGAAGGCGATGATGATATGGCTTCTGGATGCCCGAGTATTATGGGGAAGATGCCACCAAGGTCAGGAGGTACTGCAGGAGGTGCTCTGATGCTGGCAACAGAAGGGTGAAGACACCTGTGTACTGCAGGAAGTGTCAGGTCCCTCTGTGCTTCACTACCAAAAAGAACTGTTACAGGGCATGGCATGACTTACTGGAGTAATACTGTAACATTCAGGGTTTGTATAAAAAATAAAAAAATGTACCCAAAAAATGCTTGTTGTATAGTGTGTTGCTAATTTTTTTTAAATAAATCTGCTCCAGTTGGAGTCAAATGTTTCCTAAGTTTCCTAATTTTTATTGTGCAAGTAACATGCATTTCATGCAAAGAGGTAACCTCCCACACACACGCACACACACACACACACACACACACACACACACACACACACACACACACACACACACACACACACACACACACACACACACTCCCACACACTGCTCCCTCATTCAGTACTTCAGAGCTTTCTGTCTGATTCTTTTAATCTTTGCTGGGAAACAGATAACAAGTGTCAGAGCTAGAAAGATAATATTAATAGTGCAAAAAAAACAAAATACAGTGAACTTTGTTATAGTAATGAGAAAAAATGTGGGACTTTAGTTTCACACACATAGATTTAGCTATTAAACCAATCTTTAAAACCCTTAAGCATTTAAGGACGTCCTACAGGCATGTCTTCCACAGCTTTCATTTCTTAAGACAAATAGAAGACCAGTAAAGTGACAGCTCACAGAGGAATGGCCAAGTTGCTGCAGGGTGTTTGTGTCTGTCTCAGAGCTAAGCCAGAGAAAGGAACAGGTTTCAAAATTAACTTTAACTTGATCTGCTCTGTCTGGTAGTTTCTCAATTTTAATTTCAGTTCATTTTGGCCTAATGAGTTTTACCCTAGCCTTCGGGAGGTTACCTCTGCAAAGGTTGAACCAAGAGTAGCAGGTCACTTATATGAATTTATGACTCCTTACATAACGGCCTGGGGTTTCTAGGCAAACAGGAAGGGAGTCAATGATTAAAGTGCCTTCCTCCCTGCTCAGCTTGTGTTTGAGTGCACACACACATGGACGTGAAGGGCCGTGCACTTTGAGAAAGGATGCTCTAACTAATTGTGCTTTTCAGAGTGCATTCTTTAAGCCCTTGTTTACATGTTTATGTATCTGGGGTGATTGTTCATCCTCATCTCTGGGAGTCTAATCTGAAGCTGGCTCCAGCTGGCTGCCATGTGTTTTTGTGTTGGGGGGGGGCTCCTCCCTGAACTCTTAATTAACTCTGGACCAGGGCCCCAGAGTGCCGCTCCCATCGAGGAGGAAGCAGCAGAGCCGCGGTGATCCTGGTACGCAGGCAAAGATGATAGAGGAGAGTTCATAGAAAAGCTGACCTGCATTCACAGAGAGTAGGGCCTGATATTAATGTTAGAGTCGTATCTGTCTAGATGTTGCAATATGCAAATCTGTTGGCGTGATATAGTGGATGCTTTTTTTTACTATTAATTCAGAAATGTTTGAGGGAAGGAAAAGAGGCCTGAGCTACAAATGTGATCTTGACTTTTGAAATACAGTATATTTACAAAATTAAAGATGTTTTCAGAATTGCATACTCCTGTACTGTTAATGTGCTGCGGACAGTATGCACATATAGTGCCCTGACTAAAAGCAGTGCTGAATACCGTTGATTATGTTCTGGGGAATTGTCAGGTATGGATGTCATTTGAACAGCGAAACAAGTTTGTCTGCCATGCACTCAGTCCAGACCAGAAAAACACTAAGGCTTAAAAAGGCGTCGCCAATTTTAAAGGCCGAAGTTAATTGTCACAGAAACAAAAAATTCTTCAAGAGGTTTTTGAAGTTGAAGCAAAAGCATTTCAGTCTGAGTTTGTTCTGGCTATCAGACCTGCCAAGTATGAGAGAAGACAGCAACTTGCATGTGGCGTCAAATTGAAGAGGCAAGGCAGGAAGGTGTTGAAGGATACCACAGAGGGAAGAAAGGTTGATAGCACGACGAGAGTATTCAAAACAAAAGCAAGAGGTAGAAATTCCTTCCTTATCTCCCATCTTTCTTCTTGGGAAATAGATGGAGTGAATGATCCAGTATTTTTCCAGTTGCTGCTCAACGTCATCTTGCAGTGGCAGACGAGGACAAAGTACAAGACGACAATTCAGGATAGTTTTTGAAAGCAGCGCATTGTTCACGAGGGCTGTTTACTGTCTGTCAGCAGCGGTGCTTGGCAGCGGTAGCTCTGTGTTTACATAAGTGTTTGGTGTGATGGAGCGAGCGGGCTGAAGTGACAGCAGATTCCACAGAGGGTTTGACTCAGAGAGCCCATCTGCTGCTGAGCACGCAGCAGGCGGGTGGCGTGGGGACGATTCCCTGCATGTGTACGCAGCAGACAAGTGAGACAACACCGTCGACACATTCTTTTGTGGAATACATGAAAAACAGTGGCAATATATTGAGTCGGTTATCATGCATTAACAGTTATATGACTTCATCAGACATACAAACAGCAAGCATTAGTTTAAAGTGGACCTATCCCCTAAGTCATTTTTATACTTTTTATTTTTCAAAATACCAAACAGATCATACATTTCAGCCATTCCTCATTTCGCTCAATTTAACACTGTCTTTGCATCATGGGCTGATTCTGTGAGAACAGCACCATCTACAGGCCTGGCATATGTACTACAGCATCTCCAGCGCTTTCCAACGGCAATGTCCGTGGCTGTCTCCTCCTGATTGGTGGAGTTGGCCCAATAGCCGTAGCGCCACTTCTGTGACGTCATAGAAGTGTTCAAATCTGGATCCGTCTGTATCAGATCCGTTGCAGCCCCTTTTTCAGAGATTTGGGTATGGAGGAAAATAGAGAGGGTTGTGTTTTCTGACACTTGGTGAGTTCCCTGGAACACCGGGCGGGGACACATATTCTTGTACAAAAGACGTACAAAAGTGCATTTTGCATGATAGGTCCCCTTTCAAAGTAAACAAAAGAAACCTGGAGGAAGTGTGCCTTGTTTTCAGAGACACTGTGCCTATTTTTCTTAAGCCCTTTTGACACAGCAGGTGAATCACGTGTGTAAACAATAAAATAAATGAAACCTGAATTCCTTTCAGCTGTGTCAGTTTCAGGGTCCTGGTATTGTGCATGCTGACTCTCTGACACTCTGCCATGGCCCATTAGGACACTTGAATAGCACAGAGCCTCTGTTATTAGTAACACCTGTGCTTTTACTACTCTGACATGCTAAATGTACCCTGTGAAAAAACAGCAGTAGTAAGAATGCTATATATACACAAACATTGACTTTGTTTTTAAAGAGTTGAACTGATTTGACACCACCTAACCCCCCCCTCATCCCTCGCCCCCTCATTTTAGTAATCTAGAGAAAACTGGGCAATTTATTGCATTAATCACAATGGATTAGAAAGTTTCATTGCTTAGTCACGCTCACAAAGCCCCACTTCAAAGTCTCAGCTTGATTTACCAGTGCTCTGAATCACACACACACACTCAGTCACTCACTCAGTCACACACACACACACACACACACACACA
>NW_011365973.1:0-2833 GCF_000735185.1 Notothenia coriiceps | reverse complement strand
CCACTGCGGCTCCGTTAGGTCCGGGCGATGGAGTCCGTCGTTATAACTGTAGATCAAGGAATGCAGCGAAACACAGACTTGGTTTGCCTGCTGTAGTATTAGCTAAATAAATTATGTTGAACAAGGCTTATTAAGCTGAACATCGCCACAATTGTTCTGCTATGTATCGGTACTTCTTTTCTTAACGTGTGAATGACAAGCATTAAGAATAACAAAATATAGCTAATTCTCTTGCAGATTGTCTCATTTGATTATTAATGTAACGTTTATATAGGGGAACTACACTGTTAGCAGTAACTTGGTATGCATGTATTTCATGTTAGCTTAGCTTCTTAGCCTGAGCTAGCTCTGTTTACTTCCAGTTCGGAGGCAGCAGGTCCCGCCTCGACTCCGCCTCTTTGCCCTATTTGGAGCAAGCGGGATTAGACTCTGACGTCGCTGTCAAGCGTTAGTAGCCGACTCCGCCTACTAAGGGCTTCTCGGCAACTCTGCAGAATCCTATGGGTGACGTCACGGACACTACGTCCATTTATATATAAAGTCTATGGTTATTGCAAGCATTTTGCTTAGATTTCAGCATAAGTGATTTGACCATGAATTGTGGTGTTTGCCTTCTAACTGGAATACAATGTATTAGGTATTGATTGTTCTTTTCACTAGTCTTTTTGTCAAGGGGTGCAAGAGTGTCTTATGCCCCTTTTCCTCCAAACCGGTTCCGGTTCAAGAACCGTTTTTGTGCTTTTCTGGTGCTTATCTGGTTCTACTCTGTAGCACCACTTGTGTTTCCACCGCTCATAGTTTCGAGTGAAGCTGCGTCATTGCGTCATAGTTTGCGTCATGACCCAACCATTTACGTTCCTTCTTTTGCTACAAAAGGCGCGAAAATCCCTCATATCGACATATGGCAGATTGGAACGAAGGGCTGCTCATGTTGCTCTTGCTTTGTCGACCCCACCTGAAAAGACAAGGACGACTTCTTCAAAAGGGTCTACAGCGAGGTCCAATTGTTCGTCTACAACTTCAACGACAATTACGCTTGAGAAACAAGTTAAATATACGTCATGTTCAATCGTCCATAATGCTAGCTGTTGTTAGCCTCTGCATGCACCAAGGTCAAAATACCTTGCTTTCCAGCATACATTATTATGGTATATCATCCAAAAGGTATTTCCAATGTTATCTCTACAGCTCTTGTTGTTGCTGGCGGAAAGGCAGAGGTCGCATGTTCTTTTGGCACAACCAAGATCTTGACACTGGTGGGATAGCGTTGCTTCAAACTTCTCCCCTCAGTAATTCATGCAGAATTTCCGCATATCCAGGGAGTCCTTTAACTACATCTGCAACCAGGTCTGCTGTGTTTTGGGGAGAAGAAACTAAAATTACCGTTTGTGTGTACCCCTTCGAAAACAGGTTGCAATTGCCCTCTTGAAGCTGGCCCCTGGCGGTGAATACAGGACCATTAGCCATCTTTTCGGGGAAGCCCTGAGCACAATTTTCAACTGTGTCCAGGATTTCTGCAGGGCAGCCAGGGTTGTACTGGTTCCGGTCCATATCAAACTTCCTGATGCGGAAGGGTGGAAATGGCCACTTTTTTCCACAACCGTTGGAGATCACCACAGTATGTTGGTGCAATAGATGGAAGCCACATCCCTATTATAGCACCAGAAAAATATCCCAAGTACTTTTATTGCAGAAAAGGATGGCATTTTGTTATTCTTCAGGCTGTTGTTGATGGCTCTAAACCAGACATTTCTGAAACACAATATACACACCATGAACAAAACTTGTCATACAACAAATCATAAATCGAGAAGGGAAACAATTGCATGGGAGCATTAGCGTTTGTTGCCACGGAGATACGTTGTTACGCTCTCCGAGACCTTACAGGTGTGAACCCACAATACTGAACACTATTGAGAGGAGACTGAAGTTAATGAAGCAAAAGGCTTTATTTCCCAAACCGGTTAGACTGAACAACTGAGGGAATAGGTATTCACAATGTCCAGGGCCAGGGAGATTCTCCGGAGGTGGAGCGGAGGTCCGAAGCCGGGGATCCAGAGTTTGCGAGAGCGAGCAGGCTGGAGCAGGTATGCGGAGATGCACGGAGGAACACAGGCAAGGTGAGCCGGGGATCCAGAGCTGACGAGAGCAAGCAGGCTGGGGCAGGTGTGCGTGGAAGCACGGAGGAACACAGACGAGGGGTTGGTGGCTGGACGTGTCAGGCAGAGGAGTAGGCAGATGGATTCTGAACAGAGAGAGCATAAGGTGAGGATTTACCGGAACACTGAGATTAAGTTTTGCTAAGAGCTAAATACCAAGACGTATTACCACTGTGGTGAGATGATGAACTGGTGAATACTGGATGACGAAAACCGGGTATATAAGCAGGTGTAGGTGAGTAGATGAATCAGACGAGCAACAGCAGGTGAGTTGGCAGGAATCGAAAGTAGGTCAGCCACGCCCAGCCAGGAAGACAGACACACAGACAGACAACAACAACAAACACAAAAAAAGGGGAACAGATGGAGGCAGCACTGTAGATCCTCACATACGTGCTGGGTAGCATGCTAGCTCTTTTGTTTGTTTACTTGCACGCTCAGTAGCTGTAGTAGGCCAGCTTTAGTCACACATTAAACAAATAAGTACTGCATAACTCACCAGTTTCTGAGGAGCTCCGCACATTTGGAGCGTGCATGCAAGCTGTGAGCTGCAGAGAGAAGATAAGGCTGACAACTCAGCAGATTCTCAGCTTAATGCTGCCGTGATTAAACGCCATATCATGTTCCAAACCACATCAAGGATTATTTCTGAAACAGTATGGAGCTCAAATGCT
>NW_011365972.1:0-4753 GCF_000735185.1 Notothenia coriiceps | reverse complement strand
GGGGGGGGGGAGAGAGAGAAAGAGGGAGGGATGTAGGGGGGAGGTGGTTTCGAAGAGATGAGCAGCTCAATTTATCAAACCCCTTTGCTGGGGGAGACTAATTAATTTGTTTGTGTGATTGCTTTTTCACACGGTGCAGATATACACACACATATTCTCCAACATGCACACACACACACTCACACCACGGCTAACCAACCCGACAGGCCTAAGCATACACACTGGCAAAGTGTACGGCTCACTTTCTTTATCTTTCTCCGTCTCTCTTTTAATATCTGGTTTCTCCTCACTATCTCGCTCTTCACTTCCTTGTCTTTTGTTTGGTTTTCCTCTTGTTAATACGCATGTTTCCACGCCAAATTAAGCTTTCAAATGGTCTCTTTTTCTCTGCTCTCCCTCGCTGTGCTCAATAAGTTTGTTATGTAAACTGCAACAAGGTAGGGGTTTTGGGGGTATTTTTACTGTACCTTTCAACAAAAGCATAGCCAATCAGAACTGATACTGAAAACACAGAAAAAGAACGAGGTATATTGTTTGGTCACTGCTGAACTAGGATATTATTTTAATTAAATAAATAAATTGACTCACAGAATAATTCAAAACTGAAAATATCCCAGATAGAGATCAAAATGACAGGCTTACGTCAGCCCGTATTTACATGCAAAAAATAACCCAATTAATGGGAAAAGCCAGAAAAGCACATAAAATAGTTTGATAGGTTTGTAAAGATTAAAATGTGTACTATACATATGTTTTGGTTTTCAATTATACAATATGAACAAGCTATCTTAAGCTAGTTTCCTACTGCGATACGAAAGCATCTTAGCACCTTTTAGCTAGCAGTTTTGTAGATGCTAACTTAGTCATCATTAGCTAACACTAAGCTATTTTTTTTTTGAGCCGCGCTTATTCTGTTGGTCACTTTTTTGTTGTTAGCAGTAACTGTTGGTTTAGCTAACTTTAATATGTTTGTGGCAAATATATAAATACTTTTTTCAAATGAATGTACTTTTAAGCTAACATTTCATGACTAACAATCATGATTAATGGCCGAACCATTCATTCACTGATTCTAGGCTAAGAAAATCATAATTTACTTGCCATGATCATCATTACTTAATTGTAGTAACGTCTATTTCTTGCCTGATGGAGCTGTGGGGCAGAGTGGTGGTAATGGATAGCTTAGTGATGGTGTGTCCAATCAGGTTGAAGGCAGGCCATTCATCATGCTTCAAACCTGTCGGCAGACACATAATAAACATAAGAATTTCATTAATAGCAATAATTATGTAGGGGGCATTTAAAACACAGATCAGCCTCCTATGTGCCTCATATGTATCTATATATAACTAGCACTCATACAGACTTCTTTCACAGCAGATCATTTGACTTCTCAGGTTAGAAGGTAAGGTAAGGTATATTCAATTATATGGCACATTTTCAGACACAGAGGCAATTCAAAGTGCTTTACATCATCATTAACACTTAATAAGACAACAGAGAGGAACACAATAAATAAACATAAAGGAATAACAGATTCATAAAAACCATGCATAAAAGAGATGCGGAATAGTTTAAAAATAACATTGTGCTAAAACAAGTTCAAAGGCTTCTGGGTAAGCAGCTGAAAAAAGGAGTGTTGTTCGCCTTGACTTAAAAGAACTCAGCGTTGGTGAAGACCTTAGGTCTTCTGGACATTTGTGAATCGAAGAAGAAGAATCAAAGGTGTTACTAATAACATTAAATATGGCTTTGTTCCATGCAAGTGTCCCAGTAAATTATAACTGTGTTACAGTGAGCCGACATTCACATATAAACATGTTTTTTTAATAGTATTTTACCAACTCAAATTGTCTTTATTGGTTCTAAATAAATTATTAGAGGGCATTTAAATAAAGTGTTTCCAGGCCTCTTGAGCTAAAATGAAGCACAGCTGTCTAATACCAACTAGTCTGAGAAAGAGAGAGATCAACCAATATATCAGAGTCCGCAAGGTCAACATTTCAATAGAGACTAACTATGTAGGTCGCTGAACACCCACCAGACTCTGAAACCACCCAACCACCCGCCCGGCCGGCACTCAGACACACAAACAACCATAACACACACAATAACTAGCTCCCCACCACCTCCACACCCCCTTAATCCTTTGCAGGTGACTGCTGTGTCTGCTGGGTAGGGAGGAAGAGCCATAGGGAGAGGGCTTATTTGAAACAGGAGAGGGTGAGAAAGTATTTAAACTGCAGAAGCTGATTTCAGATAAGTAGTTTCTAAAAATGTTGCTAGTTTTAATGAAGATAGTATCACAGTGTGGTGAGATACCAATGTCCTTTAGAATTATTTAAAATGTGTGGTTTCTTATGCTGTGTGATACATTGAGTTAAAAGGAAAGTTGGCTGTAGGCAAAAAGAATGTTGTTCTGTACTTTTGCTTTAGCAGGGGTGTTGTTAGTAGTCAAGTGGTTGACATTTTTCCTCTCCCTCCACCCAGCCTACCAGGAACTCGTATAAGTAAAGTCCTTGTTTTAATAAATAGCATAAAACAGAAACAATAGAATCCATTCGGAGAAAGATACTATTTTCCTGTGTAATCTACTGAATTGCAAGAATTGAAAGCAGAGTTACCAGCAGTGTTGGCAGGTTGTTCTCGAACACGGTTGCTAGCGTGTTTATAGGTGATAAGCAAAGACTGAGGGTTAAAACACTCTTGGCAAGCCTGGGCAATGTTGCAAACACTAATAGACGCAGAGGAAAGACACAAATATGCACATATGCTTGCACCTGTCTGGACATACCTCCTGGGCTGATGTGCTTTGGCCTCTGGTAACAGTTTAATTAAACTGCACATCACTATGTCGCACGCACAGTGTAATAAGGCAAAGACAAATTGTGTTTCCCTCTAGTTATAAAAAGTCTCTCTTTATAGAAACATATTTTTTTAATCCATCTCTTCACGGTTTCCTGTTTCGGTTTCCACTAGATTGGTTCCTGTTTTTCAACTGCATCTTGGGTTTTCTGCCTCTTTCTTTTTTACTTGTCTTTCTTTCTCTCTCACACACACATGCAGAATACTAAATATGCTAAATCATGCAATCTAAACTGTAAGGTGCAGAAGTTTTGCCTCCTTCTCTCCTCGTTCTCTGGTGTTATTAAGCTTTTCTGCAGAGCAGAGCAGTGTGTCTTCCACTGCTGGGTTGGAACTGCAGGGTCACACTGGAAAGCTAAAGCTTTACTCTTCAGAAGGGCGACTCTTTATCCTGACCTTCAGGATGCTCAGAGAGGGATAGGTCACAGCTCACAGAGGGCTGGGGGCAAGTCCATGTGAATCCGTATGTATGTATTTACGTTGCCAAAAACACAGTGCCAAGACTTCAGTGCCCATCAGGTGGTGAAGAGTGTAGTTTAATGAAAAAAGAGGCTTTATCTCACATCATACCAACATACACCGGCACAACTCGCTATCTCCTAACTGGTCAGACAAGTAAAAAAAGGTGTCTGGATCACTTGGCTTGCAGCCACAAACAAACTGAGCGTTAACACACACAATCAACATCACACACCTCTGGCCACCGGTGCCTGGGTGAACCGGAGGGGCAATAATTGAAAGCTGGCTCGCTTCAGAGAGCATGACACAAAACCAAGAGGGGAACCAAGAGCTTTTTCGCACTGTTTATATGCGGGAGTTGGTAGGAACTTGGGATAGGTCAGAGGGGGTGTCTGGCCCTGCCCAGGGGTGGGGTAAAGGCAGAGAGGGGGCAGGGAGAGGGTTAAGTCCTGGCTGCCATGGCTAATGCCTCAATCTTCTTGCCTCCCTCGCTACAAAAACACAGGATCAACAAAGACAGGATCAACAAAGCTCCAGCCAAAATCCTCCGACGCACTGACACAGAAAATTCCCAGTCCTCCCCAGGCCGCACAGGGAACAGCAAACACACACACACATACACACACATATCTCCGACTGCTTAGGGAACAACAAACAAAGGCGGTAAATACAGCTGCAGACGGCTGGGCAGATAACAGCCAATCCCTATCCCCAACTTGCTCCGTGGCTCAGTGGCTACTGACTGCCCTCTGCAGCTCAATGCCTTGGCCATGCCTTCTACACAGCACAAACACCTGCTGCTTAATGCTTCAACTCCCTCAATCACAGCAGAGCTTCTCCTGTTGCACGAAACTTCCCTCCATTTGAAGCTATTTTTGACATGTTTTTGTAGTTTATAACATGTTTGCAGCTGTAAAACTTAATTTTGCAGTTTGCAGTGTCATCATTTCTGCATACACAGGTCTAAGAATGTTCATACAGTACAGTATTGACTGTTCACAAACAGTGAATAAAAGGCTATTTAGAGATAGAGAGAGAAAGAGTGAGGCAGAGAGTATTAAAAAGAGAGCAGGAGGAGGAGGTTGGAGGTTCGGCAGCCCTGCATGCAGAGGGTGTTTGATGTAATCCAGGAAGTTAGTTCAGTAACTCCATCCCTCCATCCCTCCGTCTTAGTGAAGGACAGGAGAAGGAGGGATGAAGGAGGCCCTTGTCTGGAGAGCCAGGGGTTTTCCACATCTGTCCTCCGCATTGTAGCCAGCCTCTCTAAACAGCCCAGGAGTCTGTTATGGCTGGGGGAAGCGCACACACACACACACACACACACACACACACACACACACACACACACACACACACACACACACACACACACACACACACACACACAGCAGCTATGTCTGAGTGAGCCTTGTGGAACGCTTTAACACTG
>NW_011365971.1:0-3850 GCF_000735185.1 Notothenia coriiceps | reverse complement strand
TTACTGTATGATGTGTTCCTGTGTTGGGGGTACCTCGTTGCTGATTGGCTAATGGTTACACAAGCCAAAACATCGTTATGACATCATAAAGTGGCCAAAATCAGGTTTTTATAGAAATGGACAAAAAGAGAGAGAATCTTTGTTCCTGAAACTTTCAGAGTCTCTTTCCACAGAGGGGACACATGTTGATGTAGAAGAGACATGGAGAAGAGGGGACACATGTTGATGTAGAAGAGACATGAAGAAGAGGGGACACATGTTGATGTAGAAGAGACATGAAGAAGAGGGGACACATGTTGATGTAGAAGAGACATGAAGAAGAGGGGACACATGTTGATGTAGAAGAGACGTGAAGAAGAGGGGACACATGTTGATGTAGAAGAGACATGAAGAAGAGGGGACACATGTTGATGTAGAAGAGACATGAAGAAGAGGGGACACATGTTGATGTAGAAGAGACATGAAGAAGAGGGGACACATGTTGATGTAGAAGAGACATGAAGAAGAGGGGACACATGTTGATGTAGAAGAAACATGAAGAAGTGGATTTTGCATGATAGGTCCCCTTTAAGTTAGTTCTCTACCTAAAATCAGCTGATATAATGGTTTGTAATACGAAGAAAATGACTCGTATTATAGAATTAAACTCATCTCTCTTGTTGCTCACATAGCAGTTTTTATGCCCATACCTAAATGTGCACTCCTCCCCTGTAACTTTCCTACAGAGACGGCAATTTTCTATGTAAATTAACTTTCCTCGCTCGTCTTCATTTCCATAGCAGCACCGTCAAAAGAGCTGACGATCACAAGTGTGCCGAGTCAGCGCCATCAGAGAGGAGAGAGGGAATAATATCAGGAGTTAAATCTCATTGGTGTGTGTTTGCACGTATGTGTGTGTCTGTATTAATATGCAAAGGCAAGAGTGAGGCAAGGATTGCTGAGACTGAGACGACGGATCGAGCCAAAGACTTTTCCTTTTCTTAGAAAGCTTTTCTTCCTCTGTTGCCAAGCGTCTGTCAAACTGAGGAAAGGCTTCCAGCGAAGATCTCAGATGGGAAAGTTCTGACCTGTCGTCACCGTTTCATTGACATTATCTTGACAGGGAGACGTGTTTCTGCTCTGGGGGACAGTGGGGGTGGAGTTGATGTAAATTGTCTTTGTATAATGTTGGCTATACAACAAGGTGGGTCTTAGTCCTACAGCCTTGCATATTTTCATTTAGATATTTAAAGGGGGCATATTATGCTCCTTGTCAGCTTCTTATTTGTATGTCGTGCCCCTAGTGTGTCATGTTGCCATACTTTAAAGTGGACCTATCATGCTATATTTGAATAATATAGTGTAGGACCATACCTATATAAGGCATATTTATACTTTTTATTTTTCAAAATACCAAACAGATCATGCATTTTAGCCATTCCTCATTTCTCTCAATGTAACACTGTCTCTGCATCATGGGCTGATTCTGTGAGAACAGCACCATCTACAGGCCTGGCATATGTACTACAGCGTCTCCAGCGCTTTTCAACGGCAATGTCCGTGGCTGTCTCCTCCTGATTGGTGGAGTTGGCCCAATAGCCGTAGCGCCACTTCTGTGACGTCACAGAAGTGTTCAAATCTTGATCAGTCTGTATCAGATCTGTTGCAGCCCCTTTTTTAGAGATTTGGGTATGGAGGAAAAGAGAGAGGGTTGTTTTTTCTGACACTTGGTGAGTTCCCTGGAACACCGGGGACACATATTCATGTATACAAGACGTAGAAAAGGGCATTTTGCATGATAGGTCACTTTTAATTTAATTTAGGTCATTTACAGTGACATCCTCTCAAACAAACACACACACAGGAAAACTAGGCTGTAAAGTTTGTTAAGTGTTTCTTTATTTCACTTTTGTGAAAAATCTAAAAAAGATAAACATAAGGTGATTGAAGCCAAAACACATCAGCTGTTAAAGTTTTACATTCACATCACATGCAGTCAATACAACTATCACTGCTGTTTCTTCCACACGTCATCACTGAGAGAAACACAAACACCATAAACCATGTGAATCTGAAGAAAAACACAACATGTAAATAAAACAGCAGGAGTCCAGGAGTGGCCTGCTAATGGACTACATTTCCCAGAATGCTTTGAGTGTTATTCGACTCCACAAGAAAGGTGTTGGATTAGTTGTGCTGATAAGAAAAAGGAAATAATTGGAAAAGAGAGACTGTAATAAACATGTATCTCTGTATAATTAACAACAGTAAGAAAAGATATTATAATTATTATTATTTTGTTATTATTACTTTAGAATAAAAACGGTGGGTCTGAATTCACAAAGTCAGAAAACATCACCCTCAGAAAAAAACGTCATCAAAATGTGAAGTATTATTCACATAATAAAATCAAAAGATCTCAGTGTCTCTTTTTGTGAAGGACAGTGTCTCTTTTTGTGAAGGACATTGTCTCTTTTTGTGAAAGACAGTGTCTCTTTTTGTGAAGGACAGTGTCTCTTTTTTTGTGAAAGACATTGTCTCTTTTTGTGAAGGACAGTGTCTCTTTTTTGTGAAGGACAGTGTCTCTTTTTTGTGAAGGACAGTCTCTCTTTCTGTGAAGGACAATGTTTAATTTATCTGTGTCTGTGTATTTGTGTCTCTCACATATCACTCACTACCTAAAAAGCCTGAATCAAATCTGATCTTCATTTCAAGAAAGAAGCAAAAGATCTCAGAAGAGTTTCAGAAACGCTCCAGAGTTATCTCGAGGTTCTCTTCAGGGTGTAATGTATTGTTAAATGTCTGCTTCCTTGTATTGTGTCTATGACTATTATTCGTCCGAGATGATGATTCAAATCGAGCTGACTCCATTTGGAAATCAAATATTATTGGTATGTCTACCTACAGCTTAGCATAAAGAAGCACAGGGAAATCCTAAGCTAGTTTAGCACAAAGAAGCAGAGGGAAATTGCTAGCCTAGATTGCCATTAAAAAAGGGGGAAATGCTAAACTAGATTATCACAAAAAGTGGAAGCAGGGAGAAACTGCTAGCTTAGCATCCGAAGTGGAAGCAGGAGATCCTGCTAGCCTTTAGATTCTACCAGAAGATAAATATTGGGTCTGATTTCCAAAATGTGACGTGTTTTAGAGTAAGGGTGTAGCGTGGACCTTTTTATTAATGGAGTAGCAGTTGGCAAGTTCTAGTTCTTGGGTGTTCCTGTGTTAGTTACAGTATGATGTGTTCCTGTGTCAGTTACTGTATGAGGTGTTCCTGTATTAGTTCTGTATGATGTGTTCCTGTGTTAGTTACTGTATGATGTGTTCCTGTGTTAGTTACTGTATGATGTGTTCCTGTGTTAGTTACAGTATGATGTGTTCCTGTGTTAGTTACAGTATGATGTGTTCCTGTGTTAGTTCTGTATGATGTGTTCCTGTGTTAGTTACTGTATGATGTGTTCCTGTGTTAGTTACTGTATGATGTGTTCCTGTGTTAGTTAAAGTATGATGTGTTCCTGTATTAGTTACAGTATGATGTGTTCCTATATTAGTTACAGTATGATGTGTTCCTATATTAGTTAAAGTATGATGTGTTCCTGTGTTAGTTCTGTATGATGTGTTCCTGTGTTAGTTCTGTATGATGTGTTCCTGTGTTAGTTACTGTATGATGTGTTCCTGTGTTAGTTACTGTATGATGTGTTCCTGTGTTAGTTAAAGTATGATGTGTTCCTGTGTTAGTTAAAGTATGATGTGTTCCAGTGTTAGTTACAGTATGATGTGTTCCTGTGTTAGTCACAGTATGATGTGTTCCTGTGTTAGTTCTGTATGATGTGTTCCTGTGTTAGTTACTGTATGATGTGTTCCTGTGTTAGTT
>NW_011365970.1:0-18218 GCF_000735185.1 Notothenia coriiceps | reverse complement strand
CTGCGCATGCTCAGAGTATTGTCCTATTTAATGTGTGTGGCAACAAAATAATGACCATAGGGTCAGAGTGCTGCCATCCCCACCATACGTCATCTCACATAATTCAGAGCTGATTGGCTGTAAGTACGTGTGCCGCGAAAAGTGTGGTGTGTGAAGAGGAGGAGAGAGACGCGTCCTAAAACCAGGAAGTAAGCTGCGCATGGGTTCCCTCACAAATAACAATGATATTTCTCCTTAGGATTTTAGAAAATAGCTCAAAATAAGATCTGTGGGAAACGTACCTGTTAGATAAATGCACGTTTTGTTCAGCCGGATAATATCCACATGTCTACCCTACTTTTATAATTTTCTAATCATAAATCTATCGATTAGATTTATGATAGACTTTTGAAACTACAAGATAAGGAGGACTTTTACAAACAAGTAATAGAGATTTTTGTCCAGAAGGATAGCGAAATGGACTTCATCTTCAAGTCAAGGTAAGACCGCAATTTTATTGAAAATGGGATCTTACTAAGAGAGAACAATTCAATATTTAAATGATAAAATTACATTTTTGGGTATCCTTTTGTTGAACTGTCTGTTTAAAATTAATCGAAGTATCAGACAAAAAACGCTTTTGAAAATAATATTATATTTTGATTTAGGTCAAAATATTATATTTGTAAACCTGAAGAGTCAGTGCCAGTGCCTCACCAGCCATGAACCTCACTGCAGAAGCTTATATATGGACATTTTCGTTTTTTTGGGCCCCACCACTTTTGTACATATAGAAACGCTACTGTGTATATGAAACGGAACATATTTGTGTGTGCATTGAAAAGTGTGGATCCGGAAATACAAGTGTGAATCCTTTTGCAGATCATGAAATACAAGTGTGAATCCTTCTGAGTGCAAGTGTGTATTATGAGACTGTTCTGAGCCCATAAGAAACTCCCATAACCAAACCAGTATCTGTTGAAGAAAAAACCATTCAGGCATTTATAAAAACACAGGGGTAACTCCCTTTAATGACCCGTGTGTCCATTCACCTCTGTGGCCTTGGTCGTGAGAGAACGTCAGATTCCACGAGGGACTTGAGGGCTGCACTGTCTAAAGTTTCATAATATATTGTTAGTGTGTGAACATGAGGCCCTGGTGTATTATGCTCACCATCTATGTAATCCCTTCTGTAACATTATACCCTGTAAATAGGCAGGAAAACAAAAGCAGAAGGCGGGGGAGAACTACACAAATACTGCATTGGATATCGTCACATATCTGCGGCATTCAGCGCTGTCTGCTGCCTGTCTGAAAGGTATTCCACATAGAGGGGGGGGGTGGGGGGCCCACATGAGCTTGATAACTACGTGGAACCACTGAAATCTAATCATCAACAAGTCAGGTAATATGATAATGGGCTTAAAGATGGAGGACATATTTGTAAAAAACACACCAGATCAACAAGTTTAAATGAGAGCACAGGGAGAAGAAACAGGTATCGTCTTGCTGTACTTAAGTACTGTCTTCACCTGAAAAATAACAGCAATGGCTTTTTGTTCACATGATTAGAATATATAGAAAGTATACATTTTCCGATGAAGTGAATGTACTGTTCTCCCTCACAAACAAAGAGGCATGGGGATATTATAGCTCTTTAAAGCTGCTTTAAGGGAGTTTCTGACACAGTAACCACTCAGCATTAACCATGCACTTCAGCTGCCTGAACAAAGATAGATTTGTCACATTATATTGGAAGACAATGAAACATCAGCAATATCACCATTTACTTTGCAAGACTTAGTTATGTTGTTCACTTCTATCAAATCATTTCTTAAAACCTTTAATTAGGAACAGTACATTTGACCAATCACCGCTTACCCGAAAACAAATGTTTAAAGTCTAGATGCGTAACACTAAGCATAAGCAGTGATATCTTATTCACAATGACGCAATTTACAGTATGGCAAAATTGAATTTAAGATGTAGGGCTACAACTTAAACAAACAAAAATCGTTAGTGATATTAAAATAACAATATTTTCCTAAATTGCCATCTGGGGTTTTAAATTGACTAACAGGCACATGTTCAGTAACTATATTACAAATGGCTGAGCTAATATGTAAACCCTTTTTATGGCTAGTTTGTGAGGGAACTTAGTATTTGGACTCCTCACATTGTCACCTCACTAAACATTTGCCTCAGCACATGCTCAGGGACAAAAGGCTGCAGTGCGTGAAAGCATGCATAGTAGACTTGAAGTGAAAGTGGCAGTTATGGCCGTTAGGTCACGTCTCCCTACGGAAACAGCTGTGTGCAGCCAACACATGTCCCCAACACACCAAGGGCCACTGAGCCAGGGTCAGGTCAGGGGCCCTAACCCTACTGGCTTCCCTCTTACTCCCAGCACTGCAGGGCCACAGGTCACTTCCACACCTCAGTTACAGTGAGGGCCACCTGCACACTGCCTGAGAAACCAGAGATATTTAAGACTAGCGTGGCTCCGCTGCAGAGTAATTGCATCTCAGAGACTTCCCTCTCCCAATCTACAACATTTCAACTTCTTTTGAGGTTTGGCATATGTGGGGGTGGGCTCACACCAACTGTCTAGATGATTTATTCCCCATTAATGGTTAACTCTGTCAAGACCGCTTTTTATGCATGGTTGATAATCTCCACCACTGAATATGTTAGGGCCTTTGTCTGCATAGAGCTTCCTGTGGCAGAAAGATGCCAGCAATGCGCTGGGAATAGCCTCATCCCGAGTTGCATCCAAAAAGAGCCCTAAGCACCATTATCTGTTTGTGTTACCAAATATTAGTTATGAGCACCAATAAAAGGATGCTTTCCCTCACAGTTGGTATAAATGGGCTTGTCACTGCTCAGTCTGAAGCTGCCTTCACATGACCAACGGTAAAACAGCTCCACCATTGTTTTCTACGGAGAGAACGGTGGTGCTCAACTAGGTCGGAAGGGCTTCCCTCAACGACGTGCACTGCTCAAAATTGCCGCCAAGTACTGCACTTAAATTTCAAATCTGTTAAACTTCGACCTTGAATGCCGCTCTCCTTTTGATGTACCCAATCAGATAACAGCTGTATGAAGTGGCCCAAGTTAGCAGGGGAGGTTAGGATAGAAACAAAACCATAGTATATAAAAATGTGTATAATGTGATGGCAGCTTGACAGCTGTAGAGCGTGAAGGTTCATCCGTGGACTGCGAGGAAGGACACACACTCACTAACAGCAACATTCAGTATCTGACCGGCTGATCTGCTACCACACAACAGTCTTTGTTAAGATACATTCCCTCTGAAAGAATTGGTCACAATCAACCTTTTCCTCCAATGATTTCAGTGACATCACCTGCACTTTTCTGATAAGCGTAGTTATTTTCAACTCAGACGTTCAGAGTGGCTGCACAAATTCAGTAGAGTGCTCGGAAATAAGATGCATCGCTATTTCTCGAGGCGTCCGCATATGACAGCATGCGCTCTGTTCTCATTGGAACCAATTGAATAAAGATGCAGGCCCTCAGATGATGGCACTTTGTGGACATGGGCTCTTTAGCAGCCCAAGGACTTTAGAAATACAGTTTTGCTATTTAAATCTGTGGTTTTTATCACAACAGCAAAAGGGTATATTGAGATAAAAAAAAACACATTATCAGACTTAGTTTGCAAACTTTTGATTGTTGTTTTCCATCAACATCATCCCTCCTGAAAGCCAGAAGGCAGTAGGGGAGACGGATATCCCTCTGTATGTGCACTCAAGATGCAGCCGCAGAATGTTTGCTTAGATGAGGACACTAGAGTCAAGATCAGAGAGTGGAGAGCAGAGACGCTGACTGCAGTAGACAGCCATGCAGGAGTTTTCATCATCCTCAGCCAAACAACACAGGTGCTGTGCCTCACCATTTCACGCTGCTCCGTCACGCTGCAGCTCAGTGAAGGACGACCCAGTTACCTGAGCGCTGGACTTTCACTCCACACTGCAGCAAGAGACAGACCTTTTGTTGTGGATGATAACAAATCAACCCAACAATGTGCATCAGTAGCTCAGTCTGTGGGGACTTGGGATCGCTGGTTCAAGTCAGACCAAAGTACAGAGTGCTGACAGGTAGCTGAAAGGGTGCCAGGTTTCCTCCTGGGCAGTGTCGAGGTGTCCTTGTGCAACGAGCCAAAACATTGCCAGCCTCTTCGTGTTTGTGCATGTGTGTATTTCAGGCCTAAACGTGTGTATTTCAGGCCTACACGCCTAAGTGTGAGTGTTACAAAAAAGGAAAGGAAGAACCCCTAAAAGCATAATAGGGCATATTGAATCATCTCCGAGATGGAAGACCACAGACACACAGATGTCATAATATCAGTAAGGGAAGATTTAGCCATGTTTAGTTTGCAGCAATACACAAAGCGAGACAGTGTGCTGCTGCTCTTCAGTTGGTTTCCAGGCACTGATTATTCCAGCCGCTGTCATGTCCCTAATGTTCATATTTGTGGCTCCTGGCTGCAGCTTTATAAATATGTTTACAGCTTGACCGGTTGTCTTCTGTTTGTTTTGCATTTGAGTCCCCTTAGGCCTCAAAGTGAAGCTCTGCAGTGAGATGACTACAAATTCAAATACATTCTCTGAGCTGCTTCTAAACCACCAATATTTAGGATTCATTACTGATGAATGTGAAAACCATTGGAAGACACAATGCATGGTATTGGTTCTGCATTGTTTTAAAACTACCGCTCAAGAAAGAAAGTTCGCTTTCTCTTTTATAAGTTGAATTGGCACTGGTTTTAATTAATGCAGAACCCTAAATGGTCAGACATGTTCTGATGGTCTAGAGCGGTTAAGCCTGCAATTACTTATTCTGACATTCTATGACATTGACATAGTAATTCCTCATAAAGTTGATGGTATATGGGGTAGCAAACCATCCGTTTTTGTACACATCCAGTCGTCAGATCAGCAACAATTGTCCACCGGATGAATGCAAGCCCAGTATTTACTTTCCTTTAGCTCTTTTTTTGTCTCCAACAACTCAAGTGAAGTACCGTATACTGTTTGTCTCTGTAGCCCCATGCTCATCTAGACTCCAGCTACCCTGTAAATAAGTCTGCTGCTTGCTGCTGGGCAGGTAAATACAGTGGCTTATCCGAGCTCTCACTCACTGACAACTGCTGCCTGCTGCAGCTAAAGAGCAGTGGTCTGAAAGCAGAGACTGAAAGCAGCAGTTCTGTATGTAGCATATGCCCAGGGATCATTCTAAGGTGACAGAATTTCGCCTACAGTGAAAACTATTTTTGGATAGGGAGGGTTGAAACTTGACTCAATTGTTTTATTGTGAAACTGTGATTATTGGTTATTACTAAGCAATCTTACAATTTGACATTTGTTTGCAGAGCTGCTTAAATGTTCATGAGATAGCAAGATCTAGAAAATGTTTTTGTTTAAATCCTTCTCGTAAGAACATATTCATACGTTTTACTCAGCCTATATTTACGGGACTTGGGGTCTGTTGAACTGTTATCAGACTGTCAGCCAAATGTAAATCTCTCCACTCATGATGTCTAGTGCAAAAATACTCCCTGAGCAAATTGTAGAGTGTATTAAGTTAAAAGTAGACTATATAGACTTAGTGGATTAGAGTCATCAGCAGTACCTCTCTTCAATACCATAAGTGTGCAACAAGATGCCAATGGCTTTAAGGATAGCCCTCATCGTGCTGCCTGAGTGCATTTCTGCATGCTCACTAACTGTAACTAACTAACTGTTGTCAATGTAAATGTATCCATTGTTCAGAATCAGCTCAGAGCATATTCGATTGACGCCAATGGCATCAATAAACCATTGCTGCCTCACTTTCTCTGCTTGAGTCATGTAGTAACACATGGCCAAATGCTCAACTTCATACCTTTACTGTGTGTGCAGCTTCCATTCATCCTTGATAATGTATCCTTCATCACCTCTTATCATAATAAAGCTGACTCCTATCAGATACCTCTCTTCCTGTGTTTTCTCTCCCTCTCCCTCCCTTTCCATCTCTCTGTTCTTTGGATGTTCTCTGGCCTTTGGAGGACTTGTGGTGTTTAAATGGCTGAAGGGAAAGATGAGTTCCATGCGGGAGACGGAGAGTGCTTGAAAAACGTGAAAAACTCATTTTCTATATCAGGTCCCAAGGCTTCAGGGTGGAGTGCTAGTTGGTGCAGTCATCCTGGGTTCAATCCCCCATGAGGCAATATTTGCAAGAGAGTCTTTGAGCAAAATACTACCTCTACCCGCTCCAGAGGCTAAACAAGAACTGGCTCAGCCTGCATTCCAGACAGGGAACTTCCCAAAGAAGACAGTTCCCCCTCAGGAAAGAATGTACATGCTATGAATATGATCCACATTATTTTTGGTCTGAGCCATCATTCAAATATTTTCAACACCAGCAGTGACTAATGGCATAGAACTGGCGTGAATGATTACAGAGCAGCAGGAAGTGCCCGACACAGTCTGTATGAATTAAATCCACAGCCAAACAGGAGCATCAGTCAAATACAAAAAGGTTTGAATAGGCCAACAACCACATATGACATAAAATGAAAGAACGAACAACAGTCCACTCTGAGCTATTGTACCATGCCATGGTAATTATTTACATTTATTTGGGCCATGAGGTGTGCAAACTCCACAAAGGGTCTTAAGATAAATGTCAAAGATGGGGAAAATGACATTGAAATACTCTTATGTTTGTTGTTTCATCAAAATAGGGAAAAATAACCCGTCTTGTGAACTAAAAATAATGAAGTTAAACAAAATGGATATTTAGCCCATGTTCATTTCAAATATTTTCTGTCTGGAAGGCCAACATTTACAGTGATTTTACAAGAACTAACGGGCGTTGTTAGGTATGACACCAGAGCTAATTGATGCTGTCAGGCCAAGTGTGTGTCCAAGCTATGGATGAAGATAAAAGTCTGGTGGAATGTTGGCAGCAACAGGTAATTTTAATTAAACTACAAAGTCAGACACAGTAGGCTATAGGTTCCTTGACTTAATACCCGAGGGCTAGTTTTGAATGTCATTGTTTTTACTTCCTGTACATTTGGTTTAACGGTTTCAATAAACGTTTGCCTTCGGTTGACTCCTTCAGGACTGCTGGTGTTGGTCAAGCTCAAAGGCCAGCCCACCCTAAGTAAACCATAGCAAAAGCTGTTGCTAACTTTGTAGCTACCCTCCTCACATGAATCACTAGGGGGCATGAGTCGTGAGAAGTTGTAGCATTGATTCAACAATTAAACTGTACACACACTGAGCAACGCTACGTTCACAGCTATAACTTAACTCCTGACTTTAAACTAGGTTATGCCAGGCAGGGACACAGCTGGCAACATTGCAGCTAAATTATGGAGATGCATTGTGGCTGATAACTCTTCTGCTGATAAATGATGGATTTACCTGCATGTGCATTGTTTTTTGTTAAAAAAGTAATAATCATCACATACAGCAAAATAGATTTAGGGGAAACAATGGGTTGCAATTGTTACTTGGTGCTAAGGTAGTATTAGTTATTGTCCCTGTATCACTCAAGGGGACTTTATGGCAGATTGTGGGTTTGAATGCGGCCCTTCCAATCAAAATCAAGAAGAGGAACTATCCCTGTTATAGTTTACCACAACCAATCAGTAACCACTGATGGATTTGTTCCACTGAAGTCGTTTCACTTGACATGAAGGCTGTGTTAGTGGTTGCTACGAGCAGCCAATGATTGTTATGTGGATCGATAACAGGTTAAAGACTTATTTCTGTGATTCAACTTACAATGTGGTACCAGCTGCATTGTGTGTACTTTTCTGCTCTGGCTCCTGCTCTGACATTGATTTCTTTGTTCTGACAGCAGCCAATCAGCGCAAATAAGAAATGCTGCGGGTCTTGTCTTGATGTTTCAATCTATACAGAGCCATTGGAAACATAAACAGACATGAATATAAAAGAAAGACACAATAGTAAAAGACAGCTTTTCAGACCCAATACAAAATCTTATGTGTCATCATGATTATGATTTACAATGTGATCCACTTGAGTTATAGACTTATTAACACAGCCCCGCAGCAAGACACTTAAGGCTGTAAAAACATTGGTTAGAAGCCAAATTCAAGTCAGCACTGTAAAATGTTAACTAAATTAGTTTTTTTAAACTGTGAAAGCTTGATGAAATTTGCACATATTTTACCCGTATATAAAATGTTCATGGTCTGGCCCCCCTTTGCTCAATTAATTCAATAACAAAATCTGAACTCATCACCCAGAGTTTCTACCAGAGGGGATTGTTAAATTCTTTATGGAAACAGTACCTCTGGGCTGGCAGCCTTTTCCTACCGGGTATCTCATACCTGGAGGTAAATAAAACCTCTGCAAACTTCTCCAAATCTGTGTTGATTGGACACTAACCATGCTGTCATAAAATAGAGCAGGGGTTATATTTCTTTTTTCCTAATTGTCTCAATGAAATGTTATCTTTGCTTATGAATGTGCATCTGTGTCTGTTGTGTGTTAGTGGGTTTGTTTTAAAACACTTTTAATTGGGCATATGGGCTTTACAATGTGCTGTAATTGTACTTAAATGTTGCTTATGTGCTGTCATTGTGCTCATGCGGTTTTTCTGTCCTTATGTGCCCAGCTTGTTTTATTTAAAAGGCCTGCAGCTAATTAGCCTATATGACTAAATCTGCCCTATATATTTACATTATGGACTCAAGGGCTCATGTTAATTGTTGTGCATTGCCTTTCTTAAAGAAATCAAAATAATAATCTAAAAAGAAGACAATGGCACCCAACGTGGACTTAATTTGACCAAGGGATCTACTCGGGAACATATAAATGGTTCATTGAACATCCAATCAGCAGACGGTTGTGTAACACTTCAATTGTATGAGCACATTTTGTCTCATCTTGCATACTGTATGTGTGGGGTATACCTGACAACAATAGCAAAACATACTGATACAATCTGATATTAATTGCACTTGTAAAGGGCAGACATCTGGATGATTTGGGGACTGTTGTTAATGGATACTCTAAACTGGTATACCGTGAACACAAAGATCGTTGCCGAGTGACAGAAATCTAACCCTTTGAAATCAAAATGTAATGTAATGATTGTTTTAAATGCATGCACTCTATCAGTCATCCTCCTGGGGTTAGGGATTTGAAATGGAGAAAGAATAACAGCGCATGGATTTATTTGACACTAAATCTCTGGAAGGATCCTCCCAGTGTGGCTGCTCAGTCCTTCTGTGCATTGAAGTTAACCTTTAACTTCAATGCACAGAAGGACTGATTCTAACCTCTGTGTTTCTGCACACACACATAAAAAAGTCTGAGCCAGACAAACCATTATTTTCCCTGTTCAATGTGTGCTCATTAAACAGGGAACATAATACCTTCATCTAATACCACAACCTCTATATTAAGGTTTTTAAGCAATAATAAAATTGCAAGAATGTAAAACAAAATTAATAATATTTTAGGTGTACTCCATACTCCAAACTGTGCTTCATACCCGGATTACTTTTATGGCAGCACTTTTTGTAATTTACCAAAATTCAAATCTGTATGACATGTTTGTCGTGTTTTTGTTATTGCATTATTTTTTCCCCACATTTTTTTCCTACATTAGGGTTTAAGGGGCGGGGCAGTCTGTAGAAGGTTTAAATCCTCCATTCATAATAATGTGAAGTAAAATAAACATCAAACAAATGTAAGAATATTTAGGATGTAACCATCATCATCAATAGTGTTATTAACAACATTAAATTAGGTCTGCATTACACATTTGCCGTAAGGAACTAGGCAGTGTCCCTGTGGCTACAAGCACCTATGATTGATTGATTGATTGATTGATTGATTGATTGATTGATTCAGTGATCGGTTGTTTGGTTGATTGATTGGTTGATTGATTAATTGGTTGGTCTGTCGGTCGGTCGGTATAAATTTCATTTATGGGAGACATTATGTATGAATACAGTCATTCATACAAAATGATGGATAAGCTGTTACTGAATGCTATGACTCCATTATATTATAGATTATTTATAATGCCTATTATCATCATGTTGTCCCTATCATGCAAACAAATATGTATTCTGGCAGAGCGCAGAGAAAGAGCTCTGGCACCCTTGAATCTACACTACCACCCTCATTGCCAAAGTGCCCTTAGGCAGGGAAGAAATACAGAACAAAAAGTCACCTCGCAGAGATTGCTGACACAGAGCGAGCATTATGGGAGGGCAAAACAGTGGGAAAGAAAGGTAGCAGAGTAAGAGGCACTGATGTTGATTCAACCAGAAGTGCCAAAAGAGGCTTGTTTGGAGTGACTCCTTCTGAGCGTCACAATCAGCCAAAAGAGAAAAGTATATGATGTTTTCAGCAGAATGGCACACTCCCACGCGTGAGAAGTACTTCTCATATCTCTCTATTGTATTGACTTCCGATCCTGCTGTCTCCTCCCTCCCTCCTCCCTCCCTCCCTTCCTTCATCCCCTAAAGCTCTCTTTCTCTCCACTTCATGACAAATGCTGCACTGTCATTACCCAGAGTCCTGCTGTCGACTCTCCGTCCTCTCCCTCTTTTCTTTTTGCCCGCTCTCTGTTATTGCTTTCACACATTTGTATGTTCCATCTCTCTTCATTTCCCAATCTCTCTTCAGCTGACACTCACACAGTGGCGCAAAACAGAAGACTTCTTTCAAAAACACCCAACATTTGAAAAAAGTTCCAGAAATGGTGACTAGAAAGGAAGTAGGTCTCATTATCAATACACTGACAGCTTTTCAGCCTCTTCAGCTTTTACTTTTTGGAGGATGTTGTTACCTGCAACTGAAAAGATTGAGATAGGAACACGCTGGAGTGGAGCACATTGATACCATCTACTCTTATTATATACAAAGCACATCTCTTGTAGGCTCTGCCTACTAGAAGTTCTGAAATTCAACAAGAGATATTCTTTTTTTTATGAAGGAGCTGTACAATGTTTCTTGAATCTGAGATGTTCCCCTAAATAAATAACTTGTATGTTCATGGTAAAGCCTGAAGCAGATTTTAATACTATCATGGATCAACAGACTAAAAACAATGGAAACATTTTGCTCTTAAAGAAAGAGCGATAATCTCCTTAGCTCAGAAATAAGTTTAATGAAAGTTAGCACAGAGGTGGCCTTTGTACATATTAAAATGTCCAGAATGTGCTTTCCTGCAACTTCTACAAGGGAGGAGAGGCCATTTTAATATCAAATGCACGGTGACCCTTCAGCTGTCTGTTAAACTTAAAAGTGTCTTGTTACAGAATCACTCCTAATCTTGCTCAAAGTTGAAATTGGAATAATATACTCCTTAAGATTGAGAACTTTTGAAGCTTGTTACTTTTAGGCATCAATGAGAACGAATACTGCTGGGAGACAATGTTCAAGGTTCTTTATTTGTCATACGAACATAGCTACAGAGTAGTTATGTCAATGAAAATCTTAGGTCACAGGCTTCTCCAACAGTGCAACACAATAATACAGAAAAACAGACAAATATAGTGCAAGTAAATAGTAAAAAGTAAATACAAAAAGAAAAATAGTTTAAAAAAAGTGAAATAGTGAAATAAGAGTCTATGTGCAAGCTATTGGAATTATATATTAGATGAATAGAAAAATAATTACTAAGTAGCAGATGAATGTTGTGGATGTTGTTTCAACAGTTCAGGTGTTTAACAGTCTTATTGTCTTTGGAATTAAACTGTCTCTGAATCTGGTGTTTTTTGTCCGGATGCTGCGGTAACTAAAAAGTACAAACTAAAACGTGTTTTCATTTCTTTCCGTTATGAATGGATAACAAATGATTACATAATTACTAATGCAAAATTATCTTTAGGTCTATGTGTATGAGAATAACAATTTCAGTTATGTTTAGGGTTGTATAGACAAATATTTAATGCCAAAAAAATCAAAGACATCTAGACAGTGTCTAGAAATATCCTTAAAGTAGCATTAAAGATGATTTAAAGTTATTTAAATTAATATGGTTTATCCCCTTGAGAGCCAGAACTGCTGTCTGTATATTTGTGTCCAGGCTGGGGTAATAAAGGAAGTTTTAATTCCAGAAGGGCCTAGTCAGTAGTTAAAGGGTCACCAGAAACTCACTTCATATCCTTTTTTCATAGGGGGAAAATGTAATGGAAATGTATAAAATAGCTTTCATGCACCAAAGAAGATGAATAGTTTCAGTCGAGGTGACATCTATAAAGGTCCAACCTAGCACACAGCCGGACTGTTATCAAATATATATATATATATATATATATATATATATAGTAATACAAGACCGTGCCATAATATATCACCAATGTGACAGTATTTCTCACTTTGAACTTCAATCTGTATAGTAGTTCCCTGTTTGTTACAATCTGGATACTATTTACCTGATTGTACGTGGGCTACTTGGAAATGTTCCATTAATAAAAATAATAAATTGGAATAAGGGTTAATCAGTTGATATGGACACAATTTATTATAAAGCACTACATATTAATTTGTTAACAGTGATTATTAGTCTGGTCCGTCACTCTCCTTTAACAAGACCCTGAGTGATTGAAGAGACAAAAGGCTTTGGCTGTTGAGCCTCAGGCTGTGTTTTCTGCTCACAATATCTACATGGAAGAATAAGTATAATGGGTTCCTGAGTGATTTGGAAAAGGCTGCCAGAGAGCGGACCATTTGTGTGTGGGGTTGTTTGTCTATCAATTAGAATGTCGATTAAATAAATGTGTTTGG
The DNA here is from genome assembly GCF_000735185.1 of Notothenia coriiceps. Taxonomy (NCBI): domain Eukaryota; kingdom Metazoa; phylum Chordata; class Actinopteri; order Perciformes; family Nototheniidae; genus Notothenia; species Notothenia coriiceps. The sequence goes on along the minus strand of NW_011365970.1, from coordinate 5,451 downwards.
GCTCCATCTCGCCTGCTGGCAGAGAGCAGAGCTGTCTAGAGACACGCCTACAGGAGGTTCCCAGCCAAAATAACTTTCAACACATTCCTGCTCAATACTGGGCTCTAACTCAGACATCTGACAGCCAAACCACATACTGACGTTCTGTTCCATCAAATAGGGAGCTTAGCTCAGAGCCATGTCTGATGTAGTGTGGTAGAAATGTGTGTTTAGAGAAATAATCCCAGGCTAAATAAACTGTTTGATTGACTTCATAGCATGAAACTCAGACAATGCATTATATGAAGCCATACTAATTTGTAATGCAAACATGTTTATGTTGTGAGCAAGTGTTTTTCCTTTAGGTCAAAATTAAATGCAAGACAGTTTTCTTGATTTTCGACATTTACATCTTTACAGTTGCCAAAATAACATATGGACAATGGATCGAATGGACACACAGGCCCTGGGACATAGGGATATTCCTAATTGAACTATAGACAATTCATTTGTATTTGTCATTGTTCTAAATTCAGGTATTGCGCAATATAAATAAAGAAAAAAAACATTAAGACAATATTCTTATGTGGAAGTAAAAATTAAAGTAGTTTCAATTAAAATGGTGCCCCACCAAACCTTAAAGGGGCCCTATTATGCTCATTTTCAGGTTCATATTTGTAATTTGTGCCTCTACTGTGACATGTTACCATGCTTTAATGTTCAAAAAGGTATTTATTTTTCTCATACTGCCTGTGCTGAAGCACCTATTTTAACCATCTGTCTGAAAACAGAGCCCAGTTTCTGATTGGTTAGCTAGCCAGCTTGGTTATAATTTGTCTGCTTGGAGCCATTAGCTATCACAATCATCCATCATAATAAACCAAAATGAAAGAAGTTGATAATAATAAAACAAAACATTTCTGCCTCTAATGTAGTGATTATAGGGTTAAATATGTGTTTGTCATTTGGTGGCAAAATACATAATAAACAGCAACTTAAAGTTTACTTTTGTTCTCACTAGGACATTCTAGTACTAGTTATCAAGTAAAATTAATCATTTACCATTGACTCAGCAGGACTGACTGAGGCCCCGTCCACACAAAGACAATATCAGTTGTATCCGCTAAAGTTCTTTATCGTATTATAGACGGTTTGTCCACACGAAGCCAAAACAGTGCCGCGGCTTCGGAGACCGAAACGATACACTTTGAAAACGGCTCCCAAAGTGGGTAAGTCTGTAGACGAAACGCTTGCGGCTCCGTGTGTACGCCCAAACGATCATTTACTGAATCGATGACGCCATAGTCCCGCCTCTCCTGCTCACCCCCGCGTTATTGCTGATGCGTTTCGCCAACAACAACAACAATGGCGGATCACAGGGTTGCGTTCATGCTCCAGATGCTACTGACCATGAGACAGATATTAGTGCAAAATCTACAGCTCCTCTACCACAAACATCAGCAACAAGTGGACATGGAGAACTACATGAGCTACATGTTGCTAAATCAACCGCGGAGAATCACCAGATGGGCAACCAGGCAACCATGCTCGGGGGGTCTTATTCACTGCTTTTGGCCTATTTTGTGGCAGAAGTACAGCGCCACTTACAGGCCTAGGTACTACAGCGTCTCCAGCGGGTCGAGCGGTTTCGTGTGGACGGACACGTTTCTTGAGCCGATTCCCTGTGGACGGAATACTTTTTTAAAATCGGTTCGAAATCGATTTCGTATCCGTTTCGTCTCTGCGTGGACGGGGCCTGAATTGACTTGACCTACAGTAAATGGTTTAGATTTACCTCAAACATGCATACTGGTAAATAAGTAAAGCCCTCATTGTGTTGTCCCTACAGATAAGGACCAGATCCATTGTTAGGGCAAAATGCTATTTCCAGAAACCATGAAGCTATAAAACCTCAAAGAAACTGGAATTCACTAAAAAAACAAAGTCTGTTTGGTGGATGTCTGTTTGCGCTGCCACGACATCTTCAAAACTGCATCAGAAGATGTATACACAGCATTTGAGGTACAGTTTCCACAAAAAAGGAAACCGAGCACAGAGCCATCGCAAAACACTTTAAATTACCTGTGCCAACTGTGAAGATGGATGCAATTGTGCATGAACAGGAGACATGCCGGGCAAAATAAATACAACATAGCACCTGTTTCCAAAGTAACATTGAATAAATTAACTTCTGGTTCAGCTTTGCTTAGTTTAACAACTTTGGCATTTGGTGGTGGGTTGTATTAAATTCAAAACACTCCACACACACTGCCTTATATTGCAGGAAATACACTCATCTTTGTTAAGAAATGTCAAAAAAGTACTGTATGTCTCTCCTCCTTATACTTATGTACTGTACTCAAATTCCTGGTCCTTTGGTGGCAAAAAGTTACAGCACTCACTCGAACTGTCCCATACCAGTTAACACATCATGTGACTCTAATGGCGCATTTCCACTGCAGGGCCTCGCACGGCTTAGTACGGTATAGTTAGGCCTTGGTAGGCCAGGCTCACTTTATGCTGCGTTTCCATTACAGTTTAGTAGCTGGGGCAGTAACTAAGTAACTAAGTAGCGCAGTGTAGGCGGAGCCGTGATGTCATCTTCAATGCGAACCACAAAACCAAAATCAGCCATTAGCTGTGAGCACTCTGTTCTGTCTGTTCAGAAACTAGACAAAAGTTAAACAAGCACAAACCACAGACTGTCTGTGTCATTGCGAATACAGTCGCTGGTTTATTTATGTCTGTATAGGCCGTTGTTGTGAGTGTGTGGACGGTCGGAGCATTTACAACGTTAGCTTAGCCGATCTCCATTCAGAAAACACGCATTTTAAAAGGCTTTTCGCCTGCCGTCTGTCTGCAGACTTGTCAAAGCATTAATTCATGGTTTTAACTAACCTTGCCTTGCCTGGCCTTGTAGTTGTAGCCACTCACGTCACTAGTTTAGAAAAACTGTGAAAAAGTACCCTTTAGCCGGAACTACCCCTAGTGGAAACGCAACAAAAAACGAGCCGGGTTTGTCACGGCACGCTTAAACCGTGCTGCGCGCTTCAGTGGAAATGCGTCATAAGATACCATGACTCTGGTACCACTCCAACTGAATGAGTGGACCTTAAGTGCTGCTGCTCATTCATGTTTTCAGTGACCTCGTGCTGCTGCGATAAATCATAACATCTCCTATCGCGATAATCGATAAATTGACTTATTGTGCGATAAATAAAAATGGAGTCGATAACTTTTCTAAGCTCGATAAATTGCCGTTTACATAAGGATGTGACCAGCATTTTAGCCAGGAGCGCTGTGGCTGCCAGGCGTGCTGTGAGGGGCGGGGCTGACACACAGCCTGGTCAGGACACTCCGCGTGCACGTGCAGCAGCGTAGCAGCCAAATTAATAATATAGCGACAAGCAGGATACAACGTGTGACTTACTCGCGGGGAATTTAAAGTGAAATGGAATTGGTTACAAAACCTAACTAGACATCTCGATTCTCCGGTGTGGCAGTATTTTGGATTCAAGCCAAAACAACGAGGCGAACCAACGGACTTGAATGAGCCGGGCGGTGTGTCGCATTTGTTTAAAAAGGTAGCGACAAAAGCAGGCAATACCAACATGGCATGTGTGGGAAATTAGTGGGTCAGGTCCTACCTTCTAAGACAGTGAGCTTGGCGCTGGTGTTGATCTCTCCAACGCTGTTGGTGGCGGTGCATTCATAGATGGCTTCATCGCGGTGGGTCCTCAGAGGCTGGATACGCAGCACAGAGCCCGAGCCGTCATCAAACTCAATCACCTGAGGACAAAAGAACGGGAGTAGGATTAAAAGTAATCAACACTGACATCTACATCCAAATCCATCCTGTTTGCTCCTTCCTGTCGCAGGAACTTATAACAATCGTGTTTGACTTGGGGGAATTATTTCTAATTTCACAAAAGAACAGAAGAGTTTCAAGGAAGTTCGAAAAAAATAGTTTCTTCAAGTATTTTAAAATGCCATAGTTGATTTGAAACATTATCCTGTTTTAAACCAGCCAATACATTATTTTAAATGTTACACACTTGAGATGAATTTGGACATAAATCTTTCAAAGTGTTATTAGATGATTACTTTGCTATGTGCTGCTGTAAAAGTAGGACTGTTCACAGGTTTTAGTATAATGGTTAACTATATTATTTCTGAGAGCGAGATGAGAAAATGGAAATGTATTTAATGTCTATGTGTTAAGAACAAAGCCAGAGTCATAACCTGGTTAGCCTAGCTTAGCATAAAAACCTGAAAGCAGGAGAAAAGAACTAACCCGACTGAATCAGAGAGATTTTGTTTGCGTTCTATTTCAAACAGAAAGAGATACAATATGTTAACCACTGACTTGTATTGGTGTCTGTGTATTTTCTAACGTTGAAAAATCTATATAAAGGGGGAAGTTAACTTAAAAGGGACCTATAGCATGTTAGATCAAGGTATGTAAGGGACCTATAGTTCTGGAACGCGCTGTAGCGTCACAACTTAAGCATCATCTCTCTGCTAATAACCTCTATGAAACTTTTCAATCCGGTTTCCGCTCAAACCACAGTACCGAAACCGCACTCCTCAAAATTACAAATGACCTTCTCCTCTCCTCCGATGCTGGTAACCTCAACATCCTCATCCTCCTTGACCTCAGCGCTGCCTTTGACACCATCAATCACTCCATCCTCCTCACCCGTCTTGAAACCACCTTCAACATCACCGGCACTGCCCTCTCTTGGTTCACTTCATACCTCTCTGACAGAAACCAGTTCATCTACATCAATAACTGCAAATCCCCCACCGCTCCTCTCCCCCAAGGTGTCCCTCAAGGCTCAGTTCTCGGCCCCCTCCTCTTCATTCTCTACCTGCTTCCTCTTGGTCACATAATCCGCCGTCATGGACTTCAATTCCACTGCTTTGCCGACGACATCCAGCTTCTCATCTCCACCAAGTCCATCTCCACTGCTACCCACTCCATCCTGACAAACTGCATCACTGAAATAAAATCCTAGCTCCAACTTAACTTCCTGAAACTCAACTGCGATAAATCTGAAATAATAATCATTGGACAAAAAAAGCTCACCACACCTATCCATAACTTCACCCTCAACATAGACGGCTTCCCAGTTCAAACCTCCCCTCACATCCGGAACCTAGGCATCATATTTGACCAAACCCTCTCCTACAACAGATACATCAAACAGATCACAAAGACAGCCTTCTTCCACCTCAAAACCATCGCCCGTCTACGTCCATCCCTCTCTCCCACTGCTGCCGAAACCCTCATCCACGCCTTCATCACCTCCCGTCTGGACTATTGCAACAGCCTCCTCTATGGTTCACCTGCAAAAATCCTCAACAAACTTCAATATATCCAGAACTCCGCCGCCCGTCTACTCACCCACACCCGAATCCGTGAACACATTACACCCGTCCTCCTCAAGCTCCACTGGCTCCCCATCCCCC
>NW_011365969.1:0-5933 GCF_000735185.1 Notothenia coriiceps | reverse complement strand
CATCGAGACGGGTAAAGTTTAACCACACCTCGGAGCTCGTTCTCTCCGCCATCTCCGCCGTGTGTGTGTTGCTGCATGTACCCCCTCGCACACAGACGGGGGAGAGATCTCTCGTCTGGATTGGAAAGATCGAAAATACAAAAAAGACGCATTTTGCAGTCTTTTTGCGTATTAGAAACCGAGTTGGCGACACTAAAACTGCAATATAATGTTTGTGTAGAAATAATACACATGACATACACATGTCTCCAGTACCGATAAAAAGACAGATAACGTTGGAGCTTAACGGTACCACAGTCTTTAATAATTCAGCCCCGGGGCCCGTTTAATACCGGGGCTCGGTACCCATCCCTACTCATATTCATCATTGTCCTTTGCCAATTTTTAAATCAACTCAGTCCTCAAACCTTAAAGGTCTCCTATCATACAAAATGCACTTTTTGATGTCTTGTATACATATGTGTCCCCTGTGTGTCAGGAAACTCACACAGTGTCAGAAAACAAAACCCTCTCTTTTCCTCCGTACCCAAATCTCTAAAAACGGGGGTACAACGGAGCTGATCCAGATCTGCGTCCGATATGACGTAACATCGGAAATGTGGACCCACGGCACTATCAGAAACGTTGCTATCAGAAACAATGCCCGACGTGTTTTATTATTAGCAAGCATTGCTAACACTCAGAGCTAATCTGTACTGGAGAGAGTATGTGTAAGAAAAGCAGGAAATAAAAAAAGGAACTCACCTTGTGGTAAACCTGCAAGAGAAAAAGCATTTGAGCACCATAGTGTTTCAGAAATAATCCTTGATGTGGTTCTGAACATGATATGGCGTTTCATCACGGCAGCATTTAGCTGTGTCTCGTAGAATTCTGAGCAGGCACAAGCTCCCCCTCCTCTCCTTTTCAAGCTAAGGACCCCGAACCTGCAGTTCTTTAACAGGGCTGCAATACAGGGATATATGAGGAATGTCTAAAATGCAGGATCCGTCTGGTATTTTGAGCAAAACACTTGATAGACATGTTTTTAATATATTAAAAAAATTGCATAATAGGAGACCTTTAAGATGAAACACTAAGTGCTACCTTGGTGACAAGAGGGTGATTTTCAAATAAAGGCTAAGAAATAGAGTGCTTAATGACTGGTAATGTGGAGTTGGCCTGGACATAAAATGCCAAGGCTTTCCTTTCATCATAACACATCAACAACAGATTTTAGATTCATTTGAAAATAACAGCCCTTTTGTTTTTGTCTGAAGATGTAATGGATGCGAGTGCTTGCTGAGAATTCATATCAGTGGTTAGAAGTAAAAGCTTGAAAACCTCTGGTTGCAACACAGGTCTCACATTGAACATTGTTGTTTCGAGAGGCATTGACCCTTTTTCCAAGTGGGAGCAGAGTCCTTGCATATGCCTTTACAGATTTCAGAGTTGTTATCTTCTTTGTCACTACACAGTTCAAGTGTGGTTTGTTCCTGAAGATAAACCCTGACCGGAGAGTGTAAAAACAGGAAAAGTCGGTGTGAAAATCTGTGTTTCCAATATCATTGGGCTAAGGAATAGTTAACCTGCACACTGTTCTTAAAGCTTCATAATGTATCTTGATATTTACATTCGATCAAATGCCTGTCTGTGATGTGTAAGTGTCACTCGTACCAAATCACATAGAGAGAAGTCCAGTCAAATAATGGCTAACTGCAGCTTCAATATGTTTCATTATGTTGGTAGGAGTTACAAATAGACATTGATTAGTTGATGTATTCACAATATAGACTATATAGACATTAGACAATATATATACAAAATAGATTTGTTTTCTTCTAGCAAAAACGCCACTGCTATAAAAAGATTCTTGGTTCCAGACAAATGAAAGAATTGATCAAATCAGAAACATCCCTAGAGTAACTTTAGTTGTGTGTTTTGTTTTATTTCAGGGGCAGATGGGAAGATATTTTCTTTAAAGCTTATTGGAGCATTGTTCTTACAGCAGGCGATGATTTAACCAACCAAGAAACAAACAAAGCCGATGGGGATGTGGCACATAGTTAATTAAGCAGATATCCTGTATTTTTAAGACAGTCCTGATTGTTGGATTTAGGTCAATATTTAAACATTTGAAGTGGGATTTTTTTTCTCTTAATACCATATTATTTAACAGGCTTTCTACAGCCTACTGTTTCCTCCAACATTGCTCCTGGGTTAATAATATGTAGCCTGCTGCACATGCATGACTGTGAACAGTAACCTATACTTATTCTGGACTGTAATGACCTCTTTCCCCCCCCCAGGCTTATCCGCTCCTTGGTTCGTCATGTCAAGTATTTCCTGGGTCTCCGGTTTGATGTGAGCGGCTGGGAACATCTGCAGACCGAGGGTCCCTACGTCATCATCTCCAACCACCAGAGCTCCCTGGATGTTTTGGGTGGGTGCTGTGCTTCATTTATCTATGAAGATGGATATGTATTTCATTCTCAAAACAACAGTTTAGTTTCTGTTGCTCTAAAGCCTGCAGAAAACTTGCAAAGCATCCAGCCCATAGATTTCCAGATATGAATTAAATCAAAAGCTGATGCTAATTGCTGACTTTAAGTTACTCCTTATAGTTTTCTTCCTGCAAACAGTTAAGATGGTATAAAAATAACTATGATTCCTACATTGTCAAACCAGTATAAGTGAACCTTGAAACTGAAACACTTAAATAATAAATTAAGGTAGCTTCAACATTGGAACTTGTCATATTAATAGTTTTCCTGTACAATTTCAGAACAGTCATAGTTCTTTTTTTAGCAGGAAATGGTTCTGAAAGCTTTAGAAATGCAGCCAGTCTCATCTATTTTGAAATGTTTGTGTTGGTTCATCATGACGCAAGATGGTTGTGCAGATGGCAGCTTTTCCTCTGCACTCATTTTAGTTTTTCTTAATTTGGTCTCACGTCCTCCGCTTCTAAAAAAAAAAAAAAAAATCAGATTTACATTTTGAAATCTTCCGTCATGAAATACTGCCTGCTTTGAGTGCACTGCTGACCTGGATGAGCTCACTGCCGAGTCACACAGGAAGCCATCCCCTCACACTGCAGACAATGAACAACTGGCTGATGACCTGAATGTGTTTCACTGTAGGGTGAATGGGCTCAAGCACAAACCCCTCATCATCTCAAGCGTGTATAGGTGCATTCTCATCCAGCTATTTCTGTGCACAGATTCCATTCTGCATAAAAAAACTGCACAAAATAACTTCAAATATTGCGTTATTAGGCTTGGTTGAGGTTAGGAAGTTGGTGTAAAATAAAAGCAACGTTTGAAAAAGGGCGATGGAACCATAAACAAGGTGGAACCTGAAGCATTTGTCTTTATCGTCAAGTGAAGCCTACTCTTTGGCGAAGATACAAACTAAGTATCCTCTTCACAGATCTGATGTAACCTTTCACACATGAATTCATGACAGTGTTTTGATCACAGAGAGCCGGATTGTCTCTGACAGCTGCGTGGACAGATCCTGTTTACATTTGCCGTTAGTCACAATCTCGTTCGGCAACCAAATAAAGATTACTGTAGACATCATCAGTGCTTCCATGCCTCATCGACTAAATACCTTAAACAATCTGGTGCATTTTGAATAGAATAATAAAGCCCCATCCAAACTCCTCTTTCCTACACATGTCCTGATGTTGGTGCTCAGGCAGGCTGCAGAGTAGGTTAACAACAGTCCTGCAGAAACTGGGACAAATGTAAAACGATACCAGCTTTGTGCTGACAAAGGGTGTTAGACAAAAAGGAGAATGAATTCAACCGAGTGCCGTGCAATCACAGGAATTACAACACATTTACAAACACACACATTCATCTATGTATTCTGTGTACACCTGGTATTCCTGCATAGAGAAAGATAAGCTTAGGCTACACCTATAATATACGTTTTATACTTTATAAAGATTCCAGATTTCCAACAACTACATATTTTTGTCAAGTCAAAATAAAGACAGATGTATACAAAATTCCTAATAATTCTTTATCTTAAAAATGATATTTGTTGTCATTTAGCCTTTCCTATTCTCCGCACATAAAGGGATTCATGCAGCTTCATTACTGGGGCATTCTAGCAGCAATTAAACAGCACCATGAATGACATAAATATAAAAACCAACTATCCGGCCCATTTTTTTTTATGGTGATGACGTTATGAAATATGACAACAGACATTCACAGCTGATCTTCGGCGTTAGTCTCTCATTATTTGTCTATGACTCAATGAGCACTGCCTCATTCCTCTTTATCCTGGATCTGCGAGGACTCTGGCTGTGCTGAGCAGAGGAATGGTTTCTCTCCACCAGTACCTGGGAGAGTGTTTCTGTGCCGCTGAGTGAGGAGGGAAGTTTGGAGGCCAACGAGGTGACAGCAGGGGAGAACAAGGCATTTAATTAGTGCTGAGGAGACTCTGCGGGAGCCTGCTTAGCGTCTTGGTTGCCATGGGAGCAGCTACACCCAGCCCGTATTAGCTGATTCTCCTCCAGCAATGTGATAACACCGCGAGGACCTGAGATCCCTCACCTCCACAGCTCAGATTCAAGCTCCCTTTCTGAGTTAACGTTGGTTCTGTCTGCTCTGTCTTCTCCCCTCAAGCTTCAACTCATCTACTTGCTGTGTACCATCCTTTGATTTTCTCTAATATTGTGTGTGATATCTTTCATTATAATTATCTGCTGACGGCCACTCTGCATGTCTGGTTTTATAATGTAAGTCCTTTTCACGAAGATAACTCCCAATTAAAGGTCCCATCATATATCAAAGTACACCCTGTAGCGAGTAAAACACAGAAAAGACGTGTCTATGCTGCCCCACAACGCCTTGTTGGAGATTTACCTTTTTCCATTTTCTTCTTCTGGGGCCTATTGGCGTCACTAAGTCCGAATGGCACACCCTCTGCCGGGGTGGACTCCCGAGCAGCTCAGGCCCCCCGGAGCGGACAGTGTGAGGTGGATTTCCAGCTGTGTTTCCCTGGATGCTGGATATAGACCAATTGACCCCACGCAGCAACCAGGAAACGACACCAGGGTTGTGGTCGAATAGTCCATTTAGCTTAGGAACCTTCCGAACGGAGTGAAATGACCCGGAAGTCCCTCAGTGGCAGCCATGATAAGTGCAGTTCGAATTCTCTAGATGATAGGAAAGAAGGTTTCAAACTTTCTTCATAGCCTCCTTTAGCTTAGGAACCACTGGACCTCCCTTGAAGAAAGGAGAGGAGAAAATGCTGCCCCACAATGCCTTGCAGCCGCAGCATTTGCCGTCACCCAACAGTGTACCGTTCACGGAAACAACCGATTATGACGGAGAAATTATATCATGAAAGTTACGGTGCTTATTAAGCATTTTAAAACCTATGTGGTAAGTTGCCAAAGTGCTTTGTTTTGAACGTTCATCAGTATTATAATCAAAGAGAAATATGAACGTTAGTTTTTACTGAAATGATCAAATAAAGTCAACATTTCACTGAGCTGTGTGGGGTTTGCTCAACTTTTAAAAGATGTTTGAATGGTGATATACGCAGTGATAGGTGTTAAGGACTAACGTTTATAATAAATACATTTGTATTGATTTTAAGATATTTTCATACAATCATACGTATTGGGATCATTTGTATTAATGTGGACCGGAGGGAGAGGGTGACGAGCATAAGTTTCACTTTCCTTTTTTATTTCAATTCCAACTTTGGTCATGAAGAATATGTTTCTCTGTTGTCCACGTTCATAAAGCATTCATAAAGCATAAAGCAACAACATCAGAGCACGGTGCAGAGTCTCTAGATGAGTCCCTCATTCTTATTAAACATCCATGTAGTCCGTTGTATAGAACACTGTAGTTTCCTTAGTTTCACCACAGCAGCAGACGCACACAATGACATCCGCTGGCGCATCATAAACCACGTCAGATAGTGAAAGT
>NW_011365968.1:0-1277 GCF_000735185.1 Notothenia coriiceps | reverse complement strand
CAATGTAAAATAAGTATTTTTCTTTGATATTATTGTTATTTTTATCTTTGATTTCAAAATAAAAGATGCTACGGACAGATTAAAGCAGGATTGAGAATTAAAACAGATTTTAGGACTTAACTAATCACATCACATATTAGCCTGCCATACAATGTTTAAGTACACTGGTTGACTGCTGCTATCAATACTGTCATGTGTCTATCATTTGTCTCCAAAAGCTGTGTATACTTTCTATTTAATGTTCTTTCTATTATTTATTTATGTTACTTTCATACTTTGTTGCTTTCCTTGTACTGCTGCAAAAACTACATTTCCCCTCAAATGTTATATACAGCTCTAAGAGGAGGTTATATCGGCTAAATAATTAAACATTATTACAGAGAAATGAGCTTATAATTCCAGGTTAATGTTTCCCCGGAGGACACACGGTACAGACGGGATTCTTTATTAAATAACAGGTCCATTATTAAAGTTAATGTCTTCTCCTTTGCACACTGGTCTCCTCAGAGGGACCGCTGGAGTTTTGATGAAGTAAGTTTCATGTTGGTAAAGCAGTAGGTGTGTTGTAATCATTTAGATTCAAATGAAGAAGTCTCCTTGATCCCATAGTTTTAGATCAGTGAGAGCCTTTGAATCCTTCAGAAGGAAAACACAGAATAAGAGTCTGCTTGTTTTTATGCAACCTTTTTAAATCAATAAACCAATTATATTATAAGTATTAATGAACGTTTAGGTAGAATCAGTGAACGGGAGTAGTGTTTTCCACTTTACTTTTTTAACCAACATCAAATATACATTATACGGCTTTTTGGTCTGCATGTTGGCGACACAGTGTATTAAAGACTGTCCTTATCTAAATCTATACCTTATGCATTTACACATTAGCCGTAAATATTCATTTGAAAACCTTAAATGTCTTTATTGATGCATAAGGGTTCAACTCTAACTTCAAATCCTCGTTCATCTGACATGTTCTGTTCTTAAAAGGTTTTTATCTGAAGGATTCAATTAATAATTTGTCCGGTAATGAAGTGAACATACGCTGATCTGGGTCCAAAATATACTTTTTATTATCAAAGTCAACTTTATTGTCAATCTTTCAGTTTGTGTGTACAGACAAAGACATCGAAATACCCACAATTCAAAATACAAATATATACAACACTATGTATATACCTATATCTATTTATACACATTTATACATACGCACACATTAGGAGAGAAATAACAGTCACAAATATATAATAATATATATCTAATATCATTAATATGCCTTT
>NW_011365967.1:0-2034 GCF_000735185.1 Notothenia coriiceps | reverse complement strand
TTCTAACAATGTTATCAAAAACATTTTAGGAATGTTTTTAGAGAACGTTATCCTACCTTTCAGAAGAACATTCTGGGAACCAAAATAAAAGCTTCTCGAAGCGGAAAATGTTTTAAGAACAGTAGGGCATAATGTTCTAACAATGTTATCAAAAACATTTTAAGAATGTTTTTAGAGAACGTTATCCTACCTTTCAGAAGAACATTCTGGGAACCAAAATAAAAGCTTCTGCTGAAAACGTTTTAAGAATAGTAGGGCATAATGTTCTAACAATGTTTTAAAAAAGATTTTAAGAAGATTATCACCAAACATTTTAAGAATGTTTTTAGAGAGGATTATCCTACCTTTCAGAAGAACATTCTGGGAACCAAACTTCCCGCTGAAAACGTTTTAAGAATAGGAGGGCATAATGTTCTAACAATGTTATCATCAAACATTTTAAGAATGTTTTTAGAGAACGTTATCCTACCTTTCAGAAGAACGTTCTGGGAACCAAAAGAAAACTTCCCCCTGAAAACCTTCCTAGAACAATGACTGTAAAATTCTCAGAATGTTTTTAGAACCAAACATTTCTAGCTGGGAAGGCACTTGTTTTTACAAAGTGTAAAAGAAACATACCATTTGAGATTAGCACATGATTTATAAAACACGAAATTTACTAAAACAGAATAGTATATAAATAATAAAGAATAAAATAAACTATCTTGGAATAGTGTAAAGTAAATTGAAATGGATACACTCCATTTTAGCATTTTAGTTTGTTCACTTCTTCACATGATTTAATCATTTAAAGTATCGCATCAGCTGGACATTCATTGAACAATCTCATCTCTGAACATCCATATCATTTAAAATAACTCATCATTTTCATCAACATCTGTATACGGGAGTGGGTCGTCCTATTCTGCTAGCATTTGAAACTGTCTCCTCATGAGAAATGTACCCTCCCTCCTTTCATACTATTTAAGGTATGAAAGTAATATGTTCTCTAGAAGAGGCCGTTGTGATCAATCGGTACGTTAGGACATGGAATGCAACATCTAGGCCTCCCCTGGGCGCCCTATGTTATCCTTGTACACTGTGGAGCCTAAACTCCCCCTGGGACTGGTCTCTTAGCCCTACTGGCTTTGGGGTGTTTCGCCATGTTGATTAACTACATAAAAAACATCACTAGCTGTGCTAGTGCACAGGTCCCCGTCCAATCCTGTGACAAGACTGGTGGTATCGTGGAAATAAAACCTTGTACTCAAACACCTACTCTGGGATACGGCATTCTAGACAGTCATTTCTGGGAGAAGATTTTGGTCAGTTACAACAGTTGTAGAATTTCATCACTTAAAAGTTCCTACTTCAGTACCTTTGGGTGGTCTGTTCTAATGCAGTGATAAAGTCCCTGAAATGGTGTGAAAACCGGTGGAATATCAATAACTCATTATACTAATTTATCTTCAATTCTGGTCTACTTAAATAACTATGCTAACCCCTTTAACAGTGTGTGGAACCTTGGGTGTCCGAACATGTGATAATTACTCCCTCCTTTAACAAGGATTTTAAAAACAGAAGTCATTTCATTAATGGTTTGTAGTTCAATTCAGGAATTTTCACTTATGGCAGATATGTTTCTCCTTTAAATAACATCTCTAAATGTCAGGTCATCTGGTGAATGGATGACCATTAGGAGCTGGTGGCGCTTGTCTTTTAAAACTCATACTCTGGTGCCTTGCACTCCCTCTGAAGCTGCAAGTAAGATTTAAAACATCTGCAGGGTGGGTCGAGCGACCCCTTCTCCCTGAATGATATTTGTTGTCAAAATTGTGCACCATCACAATGAGTGATCCAAGGCCCCGCATGTATAATAATAATCAAAGTGTTTTTATTGATTTTTGTATACAAACACACATCCAGTACAACACAAAATAACAAGACTCAAAATACACATCACATACTCACCTAAATACAGGTCTAAACTAAAGGACAATAACAAGACAGGCATTCTAGGTTAAAATGCATAAATAAGCAACAATGTCCGACAGA
>NW_011365966.1:0-1774 GCF_000735185.1 Notothenia coriiceps | reverse complement strand
TTTATTGTTTTGATCGTTCCAATATCTGACAATATCTGCCAGAGAAGACCAATCGTGTTTATAGGGAGGGCTGTGTGTGTGTGTGTGTGTGTGTGTGTGTGTGTGTTTTAAACCCCCTGAATAACGTCAACGCTTGGAGAGCCGCGTCGTGGGTGTTGGTGCAGTGCCCGTGCGTAAAGACGGTTCCAACGGACGATGTGCGCTTTTGATGCGCGTTTTCTCCACATTTGCTGCTCCTTTTTTTTCTCCCTAAAGAGTGATCCGTGACAGTAACAGGACACTCGATCTATTTATAACTCTCACAACAAGCCCTGGGATTGAAACATGGACCCTCTGTTCAACACCACGGAGTTTAACGGCACCGGGAATAACGGCTCCGGTAACGGCAGCGAGGGACTGAACCAGTTCGTGCAGCCGGTGTGGCAGATCGCTCTGTGGGGGGTGCTTTACTGCAGCATGGTGGCGGTGTCCGTGGTGGGAAACATGGTGGTCATCTGGATCATTCTGGCACACAAACGCATGAGGACCGTCACCAACTACTTTTTGGTGAGGGACGTGTTAAGGGGTTGTTAAGTTGTGTTCCCATTCAGGTTGGTTGATATTAAAGGAATATATTTATTGATATATAGATTGTATAATCTTTATCTCCAAATCTAAATATTTGAGAGGTTGAAATCGGATTTTCCTGACATTTTCCATGAAACATCACCATTACTCATTACTTTCTTGTGAGAGATGTCTATCCCAGTCTTTCAATGTCTTCAGATGCTACATACAATACATTATTTACCCATATAGGATATTAACCTCTTATATAAGTAATATATAGTAAAATAATATGCTAAATCAAATTTTTCTAAATTGTATCTCGCTCCGAAGCACTTTTACATGATTGTATAACAAGTGCCAAAGTGACCCTGTCTTTAAGTTCTTTAAATGGCCTCCCATGTGCTCTTAAAGGTCTTAAAAAGTATTTAATTTAACTCATATCTTTATAATTCAACCTGCAGAAACCCTGGTTATGGTTGTTTGTGTTCAAAGTAGAAATACACAACACATGAATACTTATTATCAAACGAAATGATGCATATTATCGTGATTTAAAGGTCCCATGCTTGTCTGGTTATTACCCGTCCCCTTGTGTGTTATGAAGGTTTTTCTGCATGTGAACGGTCTACAGACTCACAAACCCTCAAAGTACACCCTGTAGCGAGTAAAACACATAAAATACCTGTCTGTGCTGCCCCAGAACGCCTCGTTGGACATTTCTCTTTTTCCATTGTTTACTTCTTGCGTATAGTGACGTATTTCGGGTATAGTGCCGTTACGTTACGTCCGCGGAGCCGTTACGTTTCGACCAATCCGCGGACTTCCTAACACACACACTCGGCGGGACGTTGCGAGGCTCGCTGCTGCGAGGAGCGGGACACTGTGAGCTGGCTCACTGGTGTGGGGTTGGCGAGACAGCGAGACACCGCGGAACTCAGCCTGGGGCCTGGGCACAGACACAAACTCCCAGCCAGGTTGCGGGTGTGTGTTTGTATGTTTCGGGCTGGGTTTCCCTGTCTCTCGCTGTCTCGCAGACGGCCACTGGGCTCACAGGGAGGGGGTGGCAGGAGCTCCAACAAGGCGTTTAGGAGAGAGACTGAATACATATACTATACAGAAAAACCAATGAGAGTTTGGAACATTGCACAATATACATGTATTTTAGTAAACATCAACAATGGAATTATGATCAGTAGAAATGGCCATGACATGGGACCTTTAACTT